>NW_027206290.1:41305000-41495000 GCF_024711535.1 Dipodomys merriami
TTGCCATTTTTATTTCTTCATTTGAGAAGTCCCTCTTTAGTTCCCTTGCCCATTTAGTAATTGGTTTGTTAGGTTTCAGAGGGATTAGTTTCTTGAGTTCCCTGTATATACAGGATGTTAACCCCTTGTCTGATATATTGCTGGTAAATATTTTTTCCCAATTAGTTGGTTGTCTTTCTAGCTTGGTTGCGATAGCTTTATCTGTGCAGAAGCTTTTTATTTTAAGGTAGTCCCATTTGTCGAGTCTCTCTCCAACTTGTTGTGACCCTGGGACTCTGTTCAGGAAATTCCTTCCTGTGCCTATTAGTTCAAGTGTCTCTCCTACTCTGTCCTGCAGTAGTTTCAGAGATTCAGGTTTACTGTTAAGGTCTTTAATCCATTTTGAGTTGATGTTGGTGCATGGTGATAGGCTGGGGTCCACTTTTAGTTTTCTGCATGTGGCTGCCCAGTTTTCCCAGCACCAGCGGTTGAAGAGGCTGTGTTTCTTCCATTGTATGTCTTTGGCTCCTTTGTCGAATATCAGCTGGCTGTAGGCCTGTGGATTTATTTCTGGATCTTCTATTCTGTTCCATTGGTCTTCGGGTCTGTTTTTGTGCCAGTACCATGTTGTCTTTGTTATTATAGCTCTGTAGTAGAGTTTGAAGTTCGGCATGGATAGCCCTCCCATATTGTCTTTATCCCCTAGAATTGTTTTGGCTATTCTAGGTCTTTGTTGTTCCATATGAATTTTTGGACTGTTTTCTGTATTTCAGTGATGTACGTCATTGGGATTTTAATAGGAATTGCGTTGAATTTGTATATTAGTTTTGGAAGTATTACCATCTTTACTATATTAAGACGGCCTATCCAGGAGCATGGGAGGACTTTCCATTTCCTAGTGTCTTCTGCAATTTCTTTCTTTAACTTTTTATAGTTCTCATTAAATAGTTCTTTTACATCTTTGGTTAGGTTAATTCCTAAATATTTTATTTTTTGGGAGGTTATTGTGAATGGGGTTGCTCCCTTTATTTCCCTCTCTTCCTGTACATTATCAGTGTATAGGAAGGCAACTGATTTTTGTGGGTTTATTTTGTATCCTGCTATTTTGCCGAAGTGATTTATGATTTCTAAGAGTTTGGGGATGGAGTTTTTGGGATCGTGGAGGTATAGTATCATGTCGTCTGCAAAAAGGGATAGTTTAACTTCTTTCCCTATGCGGATCCCTTTAATGTCTTTTTCTTGCCTTATTGCCCTGGCTAAGGGTTCTAGGACTATATTGAAGAGGAGTGGAGACAGTGGGCATCCTTGCCTTGTTCCTGATTTTAGGAGAATTGGTTGTAGCTTTTCCCCATTAAGTATAATATTGGCTATTGGTCTGTCATAAATGGCTTTTATTGTTTTTAGAAATGTTCCTTCTATTCCTATTTTCTCCAGAGCTTTTAGCATGAATGAATGTTGAATTTTGTCAAAGGCCTTTTCTGCATCCGTGGCAATAATCATGTGATTCTTGACCTTGGCTCTGTTGATATGTTGGATTACATTTATTGACTTACATATGTTAAACCATCCCTGTGTCTCTGGGATGAAGCCTACCTGGTCATAGTGAATTATTTTTTTTATATGTTTCTGGACTCTGTTAGCTAGAATCTTGTTAAGGATCTTTGCACCTGTGTTCATCAAGGAGATTGGCCTGTAATTATCCTCTTTGGTTGGGTCTTTGCCTGGTTTGGGGATGAGTGTGATATTGGCTTCGTAGAATGAGTTTGGGATAGCTCCCTCCTTCTCTGTTTCTCTGAAGAGCTTGAGGAGTATGGGTATTAGTTCTTGTTTAAAGGTCTTATAGAATTCTGCTGTGAATCCATCTGGTCCTGGGCTTTTTTTTTGTTGGAAGACTTTTGATTGCTTCCTGTATCTCGTTATAGGATATTGGCTTATTTAATTGGTTAACTTCCTCTTTGCTCAATTTGGGCAACTTGTATTTCTCTAAAAATGCATCCATTTCTGCCCGATTTTCTTCCTTTAGAGAGTATAGTAGTCTGAAAGTAGTCTGAAAGTAGTCTGTTAGAATTGTTTGGATATCTTGGGTACGTGTTGTGATGTTTCCTGTGGCATCCCTAATCCTATTAATATGGGTTTCCTCTCTTCTTTTTTTAATTAATCTAGCCAATGGGCCATCAATTTTGTTTATTTTTTTCAAAGAACCAGCTTTTTGTTTGGTTTATTTTGGTTATGGTTTTCTGATTTTCTAATTGGTTAATCTCTGCTTTTAATTTGGTTATCTGGCTTCATCTAGTAGCTTTAGGTCCCATTTTTTCTTGTTTTTCTAGCTGTTTTCATTGCAACATGAGATTATTTACTTGGTCTGTCTCCATTCTCTTGATGTGGGCACTGAGGGCAATAAATTTGCCCCTCAGGACTGCTTTTGCTGTGTCCCACAATTTTCTTTGTGAGGTGTTTTCATTTTCATTGAGTTGTAGGAAATGCTTTATATCTTCTCTGATCTCTTCTGTTATCCAGGCATTGTTAAGGAGTGTGCTGTTCAATTTCCATGTATTAGAGAAATTTCTGTGGTATGCTTTGTTATTGAGAGCTAGCTTGATTCCACTGTGGTGAGATAGGATACAGGGGATTATGTCGATCCCTTTGTATTTGCTTAAGTTCCTTGCATGAACTATGATATGGTCTATTTTGGAGAAAGTTCCGTGTGCTGCTGAGAAGAATGTGTACTGTGTTGTTTTAGGGTGAAATACTCGGTAGATGTCAGTTCATTCCGCTTGGAGTATGGCCTCTCTTAATTCAGTAACTTCTTTGCCAATCCTCTGGTTGGTAGACCTGTCCTTTGGTGAGAGTGGTGTGTTCAAGTCTCCTAGTATTATCATATTGGGATCTATTTTATTCTGTAAGTTTGAGAGCATTTGTTTGACATATCTGGGTGCACCAATATTTGGGGCATATAAGTTGATGATGGTTATATCCTCCTCTTGAATTGTTCCCTTTATTAATATGTAGTGTCCGTCCTTGTCTTTCTGTACTGATTTTAATGAAAAGTTTATTTTGTCAGATATCAGGATAGCTACACCTGCTTTCTTACTGGGGGCGTTTGATTGGTAGATCCTTTTCCACCCTTTCACTCTGAGTTTGTTTGTATGTTTGGCTGAGAGGTGGGTCACCTGAAGGCAACAGATGGATGGGTCTTGTTTTCTGATCCAGTCCCCAGTTCGTTTTCTTTTAATTGGCGAATTCAGCCCATTTATATTAAGAGAAAGTATAGAGAGATGCATTGTTGACCCTGCCATTCCATTTTCCTAAGTTTTTTCTTCTTTCCTTTCCTCCTGTGCTTGCTCAGTTAGACTTTGAGTAATGCCTGTTTGGGGCAGGCCCCAGTTCCTGGTTGCTTTCTTCAGGTTGTATCCCCCGTCTTAGAATTCTTTGTAATGCTGGCTTAATGTTTATGTATTCATTTAGTTTTTCTTTGCTATTAAAAGTTTTCAGTTCTCCATCGAATGTGAATGCTAGCTTTGCCGGGTATATTAGTCTGGGTTGGCAGTTATTGGCTCTCAGGGCTCGTATGGTGCTTTCCCAGGCTTTTCTTGCATTCATTGTTTGTGTGGAGAGATCTGCAGTGGTTTTGATTTTTTTCCCGTTGTAGTATAGCTCCTTCTTCATTTTTGCTGCATGCAGGATTGTTTCCTTATTATTCAGATCTATCATTTTTACTATAATGTGTCTAGAAGTGGAAACATCCAACATTTAAAGAAAAGGGAAGCAAGCAAAGACTATAGTTGTCTTAGAACACATATTTATTCATATGAAAATAGTTCTAAAATTTTAATAAATATTGAATTTTACAGACGGCAATTACTTAATTTTTGTTCAGAATTTATCAATGTGCATATTTTGAAAATAACTTCTGTAACAGCAGTGCATCTTGAATGTCCAGGCATCATTCATCTCTCAGTCTATTTTCACAGCTTTAGCACTCAGTTATTTCATATAAACATAGAATATCCATTTCACTATGTCATCTAGGGTTGTATGTGAAAATTAACATCTTAAAATAATCCTATGTTTTGAAAATAATAGATTTGGACATGGTTTGCTAGGGAGTTTAAAATAGCATGACTAATACCCTCCCCTTAATTCCCCAGCACAATTGTGTTTCATTAAAAAAGCTGTCAACTTTACCACTCCTGCATGCTACTAATATAAAATTGCTGATATTTTTAGAGTGTGGATTAAGTCATTCTACATTTCCAGAACTGATGCAGGTGTATCTCTGTGTTTTTGTTACTGCTTTTTTGCTGGTGACTGGGCTGTTCCAATGGGGAAGGAGGGTGGTACACTGTCTTCTTTTATTTACACAGAGGTCTCCATATTCATCAATACCAGCACCTTGACTCAAAATTATTTCATCCTAGACTCCTCTGCAAACAACCCAAGAAGTCAGGTAACAGAAGCCTGGAACAATTTCCTATGAACAGAGGAAAGATAAAGAGATGGAAACAAGAGACTTAAAAAGGCTTTTCTAAAAAACAGAACTGAAAATTGGCCTCATTTCTTTATTCATCACAAATCCATTTTTTTAGGTGTAGCTTCTTACTGAAAATAAAGTTCCATTCAAATACACTGGAAAAAAATTCCCACACTCTGGGGAGCCAGATGGTCTTTTATTTATAAAATTCTATCACTTCAGGATATTATACAAGTTTTAAACGAACAGAGGCCATAAGTATACTGAATTCCAACTGGAAAAGAAAGTATTTTAAAATGTTAATACTTATATACTCAGTAAGTCAATGAATATGGATGTTATCTTGACTTTAAACAGCTATGAGAATCATTGGCTTTTTTCATAATTAAGAATGTTTCCTTTTCTCTTTGAGTGACAGGGTAAGAGACAAATAACTGTGTCATGTTCACTAAGATGAAGAAATGAAAAGAGAAAAGTGACACATGGGTTTGCTACCTTCAGACATGTGTGTATGACATTTGACATGTCACTACTCAGAGTTCTCAGAGCTATAGAAAACTTTTCCTTTTCACTATGGAGGATGTCTATCTAAAGAAAAAAATGATAGTGAAAGGAGGAACAAAGAAAGGAAAGGAGGGAAAAAAAGAAGGAAGGAGAGGGAGGAAGAAGAAGAGAGGAAAGGAGGGAGGAAAGAAGGAAAGGACATGGAGGGTGAGAGGAAGGGGACAATGGAAGGAGAGAGGATGGGTACAGGCAAGAGAGAGGAAGACTACAGACAATAAAATTCGAGTATTGCTAAAAACCCTTAACAAAAGGTTGGGATTTTCCCTGTTATTTGTTGTTGTTTTTTTTGCTTTGTCTACTAGTACCGATACTCAAACACAGGGCCTCATGCTCACTTGACTTGTTTGCTAATGTGACACTATTTGTTTTGTCAGTTGTGGGGCTTGAACTCTGGGCTTGGGTGCTATCTCTGCGCTCTTCAGCTCAAGGCAAGCACTCTACTGCTTGAGCCACAGCACAACTTCCAGTTCTCTAGTGGTTTATTGGGGTAAAAGTCTCAGACTTTTCTGCCTGGGCTGGCTTTGAACTGTGATCCTCAGATCTCAGCCTCCTCATTAGCTAGGATTACAGGCGTGAGCCACTGGTGCCCAGCTAAACCTGACACTATACTACCTGAATTCTAACACTGGTTTTTGCTGGTTACTTTGGAGACAGTGTCTCACATGCTTTTCTGCCTGGGCTGGCTCTGAACCCTCATCTTCCAGACCTCAGCCTGGATTAAGTCAAGTAAGTCACTGGTACTGGAATCCAAGGTCTTTGACACAGAAGTGGAGCAAGAAAGCCTGAGTAAGATCCTCAGATAATCCATAGGCATGGTGGCGTTTCACATGCCAAGCTTCAGTGCAAGAGCTAAGGAATTTAGATCCCAGTTTTTAAGATGACACAATAAACACACTCAGGCAGGAAAAGAGTTGCTTATTTCATTCCTTTCCCAATACCAAGTTGCTCAACATGTTTGATGGAAGGAATGAAAATTAAGTCCAGGACTTATACTTGAAATCCAGAAACCCTGTGTTTGGCCTCCACAGTGAGGAGGCGGGGGGGGGGGGGGAAGGGGGAAGAAATAGTAGCAACTGAAGAGCTGTACACAAGCTAGAGCTCAGACAATGTCTGACCAGTTCTGGTATGGGGCAGAGAGACTTGTGCAGCAAGACAGACCCAAATTTCAAATACATCAATCCTAGCTTTGGAGTAGCCTAGGGAATATCTGTATGTACTACTCAAGAGTGTGAGACAAAAGTGTGACCCAGTTTAGCACAAGCCCTGGCATCTAATAGACTACTCCCATCATTTGTACTAAATCTTGGCCAGCTCAGCTCTCATCAGCCTCACAATAGTGCTGTAGAATTCCATAACATTAGGTAGAGACCTGTGTTCAAATAAGATAAATTCACCTTTCAGCCTATATCACTATTGGCCTGAAAGTGGGGTTCGGTATCTAACGACAGTCCGGGTTTTGCACTATGAGATTTAGTCATGGCTCACATTATCATCAGGGTGAGGGTGGGAGGGATGGTCTTCCTTTACCAATACTACCTCACCCTGAGCAGCACAGTTTAAGACCCCATTAACTGGGGGTAGGACAAGGTAGTAAAACCAAGACTTTGCCTTGGAATCTAGTACTGGGCTGGTGAAACTTTACACTGGAGAAGTCTTAATGTCCCTATTCTCAAGCCTGCCTGTGGACAGAGCCTCTGAAGCAGCTCCCAAACAAGGGGAAGCCATGGTCCAAGTCTATCCATCTTCTACTCCAGCTAGGACCACCAAAGGCTGGTTGTAGTGGCCTTGAGCCACAAGTCTACCTCAACTATAAGCAAACCATACAAGTGTGGGCCTTGGTCTAGTATGCTAGTGTGCTGGTCTTGGTGGGCTGTGGGCTCAGAGTATGACATTGCATGGGGACTTTGGTGGCCACAGGTATAACATCGGTGCTAAGTCTGGGCAACCATGATAATTATGCCCAGAGCTTGTTCAGTGTCTGACCAGAGGCTGATAAATGTGCATAAAAGTTCTGGGTTTTCCCTGTCCCCCAAGAGAGGCTTGTAGGGCAGATTACTCTCTGTCTGAGGGTAGTCTCTAAATAATAGAGTAGTTTTTATAGTTTCTAATTTCCTGGACACTATACCTATAGATGTGGGACACGCACAAATACAGATACAAATATCAAAGTCTATCTCAAGCTCTCATAGGTAAAATATACAGAGAAAATTCTCAAGGCTGAAGGCCACAACAGAAAAACAAATGATACTCATATCTCAGCTTCCTGAGTAGATAGGATTATAGGCACAAATCAGCGTGTAGGGCAAGAAAGTCCAAGAGACTCTTGTCTATGATTAACCACCAAAAAGCCAGAAGTGGAGCTGTGGCTCAAGTGATAGAGCACTAGCCTTGAGCAAAAAAGGTCAGTAATAGTGCCCATATCCTGAGTGCAAGCCCCAAGACTAGAATTTTAAAAATAAAAAGGAATACGAAAGACACAAATAACACATAGGAATGATTCAGTTCTTCTGATAGCAGACTTTCAACTGAAGCCATGCAGCTCAGGACAGTGCATAAGACTTTCATAGCACTGAAGAAAAAAAACCCTTTTATTCAAGCATATTATACCCCCAAAAATCTGTGACTCTATCAAAAAGCTTGGAAAATGTAACTTCATCAGTCCTGGCCCCTAAGAAATGGTAAAAGAAATTATACAAACTGAAAGAAAGACCAATGACTAATAAAAATGCACAGGAAATATAAAACTCACATTTATTATTCTAGCTATTCAAGAGCTGTGATCTGAGTTCAGAGCCAACCCAGGCAGAAAATTCACAAGACTTTTATCTACAATTAACTTCAGAAATGGAGGAGTGGCTCAAGTGGTAGAGTGCCCCCCATAAGCAAAAAAAGCCAAAGGAGAGGTCAAGGCTCTGAGTTCAACAAACAAACAAATCTCACTAGTAAAAGTAATTATACAAATTAAGAGCACTCTAATATTTTTAGTATTATAAAAATAATATATAAATTGCTCATATCTTTAACATGAAGACAATAAAAATAATTATATTAGTGTATCAGGTAATAGAAAATATAGAAAAATGTAGAATAAGATTTCAAAAACTCAAAATGTGGGCTAAAAATGTAACTCAACTGGTAGCACACTTGTCTTGAAGTTCAAACAGCAGCATGATCAGAAGTCAATGGGAGATATACTATCAACCAACCACTACTAGTATATTTTCTTATTAATATATTTTCTCTTGTTCTTTTTAAACTTTTTTGCCTTGTTTTGTTGTTGTTGGACTTGAATTCTGTGCCTAGTGCTCTATCACTTTGAGCCACAACTCCACTTCCAAATTTCTGACAGTTAATTGGAGAAAAGAGCATCAAGGACTTTCCTGCCTGGACTTTGCTTTGAACCATGATCCTCAGATCTCAGCTTCCTGAGTAACTAGGATTACAGGTATAAGCCACCAGTGTCGAGCTTGTCTTGTTCTTCTGTTCACTTGTTTCTATTCTTATCTCAGTATAATTGTGATAAGTTCCCAGCCTCTCAAAATACTGTGTTATAATTTTAAAAATGATTTATAAGCCTTCTGGTAACCACAATGTAAAAATCTATCACACTATCTAAAACTAAGTAAGGACTCAAACACATTTTAGAGTACTTCATGTAACAAGCAATGGAAACTGTGGAAGAGGGAGAAAGAACCACAAAGCTAGGAAAGAAGTTACATAATGACAACAGTAAGATTTTATCTATCAAGAAATACCTTGAATGTAAATGGATTAAATTCTCTGATTCAAAGTTCAAAGCATTGAATGGTTCAAAAGATTTTTTTTTTTTTGGTTCCGGTCATGGGACCAGAACTCTAGGCCTGGGCGCTGTCCCTCAGCTCTTCAGCTAAAGGCTAGCGCTCTACCACTTCAGGCACAGTGCCACTTCTGGCTTTTTCTTTTTGCTTATGTGGTGCTGAGGAATCGAACCCAGGGCCTCAGGAATGCAAGGCAAGTGCTCTACCACTGAGCCACTTCCCAGTCCAGTTCAAAAGATTTTTAAAGAAAGACAATCATATGTTGCTTACAAGAATCCCATGTCTGCATGGAATAAAACATTCCATGCAAACAGGAACCAAATGAAACTAGGGATCAGCATACTAATATCAAATCAAATAGAAGTAAAATAGAAACAGTAAAAAGAAACAAGGAAGGTCATTATATAAAATGACAAACAGGTCAATTCAGCAAGAGGAAGTAATTCTGAATATATATGCACCATTGTTTGAGCATTAAAAACCTAAAACCAGCATTAATAGGACTAAATGGAGTGAAAGATCCTAGCACCATGATATATAGGGGCCTTAACAGCTCACTTTCAACCATGTACAGATAATGTGCAGCAGAAAATCAACAAAAAATGTTAGTTAAATCACATCCTTGACCAAAAGGACCTAACAGTGTTTAAACCATTTCATTCAACAGCTGAGTGGAAAGAAAATTGGTGTGTCAGAAATACTTCCCTCTCAAATTTCTTGTAGTACTACCTACAATAACGAACAAATGGAAACAACAGATGATTGAATAAAGAACTCATGGTAGATACACACAATAGAATACTATTTTGCCATGAAAAACAATGCCATCCTGTCATTTGTAGCAAGCTGGGTACAAAATAGAAAAAGAAGTACCAGAGGATCTCATGCATGTGTGATATCTTTGAAAACTTAATTCCATAGAAGTTCAGAGAATGGTGGGAAAGTGATGTGGGGTATGGGGAAGGGAAGTTGATCAACGGATACTTAGTTACATTTAGATTAAGAAGCTCTGAGGTACTCTCTCTCTCTCTCTCTCTCTCTCTCTCTCTCTCTCTCTCTCTCTCTCTCTCTCTCTCTGTGTGTGTGTGTGTTACAGTTCTGAAGTCTGAACTCGAGCCTCCTGCTCTCACTTCCAGCTTTTTACTAATTAAAGATTTTTTTTAATCTCTTGGATTTGTCTGTCTTGGCTGGCTTTGAACCACGCTCCTCAAATCTCAGTCTCCTGAGTAGCTAGGATTACAGGCATGAACCACTGGTACTTAACTTTTGGGGTACTAGTGTACAGTATGGTGATACAGATAGTACATTTGTGTGGCATATTTCAAAAAGCTTGAAGAAAGAATTTTGAAAGGTTTCATCACAAAGAAAGGCTTTCTCTCTCTCTCTCTCCCCGCTCTTCCTTTTCTTCTTTCTTTCAATTATTGTAAAGGTGAAATTAGTACATTTCTTTTTGAACAGTGTCATCTCTTCCTTCATTTTCTCCCAACTTTTCCCTCCTGACTCCTCAGCCCCACAAGTTGCATAGTTTATTTCAACATAGTGTCAAGTGATTATCACTGCTGCATTTGTTCACCCTTTGTCTCAACATTTCTGTGCTTCCTCTTACTCCCACCCCCAATCAGATAAACTTACATACAAGACAAAAGCTATAGAAATCAAAAAGAGTGACGAAGGAGAAGAAAAAACAACAAGGAAAATAACAAAACATCTTGTTTCCATTTCTTGGAGTTCATTTCAGTAAATATCACTTTATATGATCATACTTTTGGGGGGTAAGGAACGTCCTGATATGGCATGAAAATTATTGTTAGCTTAGCCTTAATGAGATTCTACAAAGGTTTCTGTCCAGAAGGGTTAAGACTTTCTCAATTGAGATGTTCTATACTGTTTTATTTGCTATTCCAACTTATTGTCTTTATACTCCAGCACTCATGTTATTGAGAACATTTTGAATGATATTTTCCTGCTTTTATGAAGTATGCAATAGTAACTGGCTTTACAATATCCCTACATATTCTAATTTTTGTTTTTAAAGTTATCCTGGCTAGTTTTCAGGAGTTCCGGGAAGATGGCGGAGGAGAAGCTGGAATCTGAACAAGCTCTCGCATAGAAAGCAATTTTAGAGTTCTAGTGAACAGTCCTAAGCCAGAGAATCACACCAAGTGTGCCATCACAGGGCAGAGAGTTAGACAAGAGAGGGGAAGCCAAGGAAACATCAGCTGCCGCTACGGCGGCAGGGTCGCGGCGGCGACCACCGCCGCGGGGTCATACCTGAGACACAGAGTCCGGGACGAAGGAGTCAGACGCAGCGGATGAGCGGATTCTACTCAACACCAACAAGAACCGACAAGGAGCGGAAATCTTCATCCTGCTGTTTGCAGACCAGAGAAGACCCAGGATCCAAGACTCGGCGTGAGTACAAGCCTGACATCCTCACTCCTTCTCAGGAAGCAGAGGAGGGAAGGCTACCCCTCCCCCCCCCCAGCACCGGTGATCTCCATTTTGGATACCGACAAAGCTCGGAGGAGCTGCTAGCTCCAGCTCAGGCCTTGGAATAAAACGAGTCATTTAGCAGGTCACAAGAACTTAACGGCGAAGTGACCTGCTAGACTCAGCACCATCCAGGGAAAAGTCACCCAGCTCAGGCGCCAGCCATTGGAGTGCCTTGCCTCACTGGGTAACCAGAGCCAGAGGCTGCCCCTCCCTCTAGCAGCCACCACAATCAATTGAAAAACAGAAACCCTGAGAATGGCTCCAGGCTGGGCGCTGTGAGCTTTATCACAAAATAGCCCCAGGGAAAAGCTACTGTTTGTTGAAAGGCCTCAACTCTACCCAGAACCTAGCCCCATCACCACATCCCCCTCTTTTGTGACTCTCAAAGCAGATCACCCTCCCAGAAAACTAACCTGGGAGGGGGATCTCAAAATCTTGGGTAAAGCAGAGCATTTTTCTGCCTCTTCCAACCAACCGACTTAAGAAACCAATCAAGCCACAGGACCTCAAGCTGACCAGAGACTCCAACAAGAGACTGGTCATAGACAAAAGGGAGATACAGGATTCTTCCCACTCCTCCCCCCCCAAAAAAAAACAAAAGACTTTTTTTTTCTTCTTCTTCTTTTCTTTTTTTGCTTGTTTTTTGTTTTTTGCTACCTTATATATATATATTTTTCCCTTCTAAAACTTTTATTAATCTTTAATTTTTGCCTCTTCTGAAAAAATAATTGTTTTCCAGTAACTTTTTTTTCTCATCTTATAATTTTTATTTTAGGAATATGTGAATGAGCGTTTTCCTTTCTTTTCTTGTCTTCTTTCTCTTTTTCTTTCTTTCTTAATTATCTTTTTGTTTTTTGTCTAGCTCTACTGAACTTCTGATCTTTTCTTCTCCCTTTCCCATCCTTAAAGTTTTTCACATCTCCTCTATGTCCCTCCCCTTCTCGGAACATATTCACATTCCTCTCTAAATAGACGGTCTTTTAACTTCTATAATAACATTAATTTTTACGTTTCTATTTTTTTTCTGGTCTCTCTCTCTCTCTCTACTTGCATCCTACCCAACCCATTTCCTGCATTGTGATTAGGACATAGTTAACTCTCCCTGTGCCTCCCCACACCAATCTATTCCTATTTTTTACCCACATCTCTCCCTAATCCTAATAATTTCTGGTTTTCCAAATTCTTTTCTGCGGTTCGAAGTCCTTTAACATATAGTTGTTTGATGTTGAATAGATGTATCTGTTGAACTAGATTGTATCTGTAGACTATTGACTGTACAAATGCAAACTTTGGTTGATGGTTGCCTTAAGATAGTGTTCTAGCATAAAACTGGTGCAATCTTCATCTCAAATGGGCCGAGTAAGCCGGAAAAACACAAGAAAAATGGCAAATTCGGGTATCTCAATTCCCAATCTTGATATTCAGGGATTAGAACAGATAAAGAATAATCCAGAGGAGAGTTCCCAAATAGCTCTACAAACACTAATAGCAAACATGATAAATGAGAAGTTTGACAATGTACAAAGGACTCTGTATGAGCGTGATAGGGAGAGAGAGGAGGCATCCCAGAAGTTTATACAGGAATATCATAAGCGTGAGGAAGCTACTCAAAAACTGATACAGGATTTGCGTGAACAACTTGAGAATGCTCAAAGAGAAAGGGAGGAATGGCGTGAGCAGGCAGAGAACACTCAAAGAGAACTGCAGGATTCCCACGAACGGGAAGAAAGAGAACTGCAAGAATCCCACAGACGGGAAGAAGCTAATCAAAGAGTAATTCAGGAATTGAGAGACCAGGTAGAGAATACACAAAGATCACTAAAGGCATTCATGGAATCCATTAACAAAGAGCTGAAGGAAGTCAGGGAGACCACAAAGGGAATGCTGAATGGAACCCAACAGAAGGAATGGGAGTCCAAAGAAACCATAACCAATCAACTAAGTGATTTGAGAACAAACACTGAACACCAAATTAAGGAAGTAAAGAAATTCATACAAGACCTAAAACAGAGCTTCAACAAAGAACTTGAAGCCATCAAAGCTGACCAATTAGAAGGAAAAGAGATAAAAAACAAAGTAGAGAGTCTTGAAAGCAGGTTAGACCATGCAGAAGATCGAATCTCAGGGATTGAAGATAGCCTAGATATTATAGAGAAAGAACATACAACCATCCAAGACAAGTCCAAGAAATATGACAGGTCTATCCAACACCTGGAAGACACCATCAGAAGGCCCAATCTAAGGATAATGGGTGTAGAGGAGCACCTAGAAACAGAAGTTAATGGTCTAGGAAATTTGTTTAACAGGATCCTAGCAGAGAACTTCCCAAACATACAAAAAGATAGGCCTATTCAGATACAAGAAGCTTTCAGAACCCCAAATAGACCAGACCAGAATAGTACATCCCACCGTCACATTATAATCCACACAGGATCAACCCAGACCAAGGAAAAGATCCTTAAAGCTGTCAAGGAGAAAAGGGTAATCACCTATAAAGGGAAACCAATTAGAATTACCTCAGATTTCTCAGCAGAGACAATCAAAGCAAGAAGAGCCTGGAATGACGTATGCCATGACCTAAAAACAAATAATTATCAACCAAGAATACTGTACCCAGCTAAACTCTCCTTCATAACTGAAGGCCAAATAAAAACCTTCCATAGCAAAGAAAAATTGAAACAATACATCTCCACCAAACCAGCCCTACAAAAGATTCTTAAAGATGTCCTACACATAGAAAACCAACAAGACCGCAACAAAGGCCAAGAAACTGCACCCAAACTGAGAATCCAAGAACCTTAGGAAGAACCCAGTTTTCGCAGCCCCCAAGAAGGTGGATAACATGGCAGGAACTCCCAAATACCTCTCAGTACTATCTCTTAACGTTAACGGACTGAACTCTCCAATTAAGCGACATAGACTGTCTAGTTGGATTAAAAAACAAGACCCTTCTATCTGCTGCCTGCAGGAGTCACATCTTGCCCGTAAAAACAAACACATCTTCAATGTTAAAGGCTGGAACAAAATCTACCAAGCAAACGGCCCTCATAAACAGGCGGGAGTTGCAATCCTAATATCAGATAAAATAGACTTTAAACTAAAATTCGTGAGAAGAGATAAAGAAGGTCGCTACATACTAATTAAAGGATCTCTCCTTCAGGAGGATATTACAATTCTAAATATCTATTCGCCAAACAATGGAGCACCCAAATTTATCAAAGAAACACTACTTTCCCTCAAATCCCATATAGATCCAAAGACATTAATTGTTGGGGATTTTAACACACCACTCTCCCCACTAGATAGATCAACTCGGCAAAAACTCAACAGAGAAACCGCAGATCTAAACAGCTACATAGATCAACTAGACTTAACAGACATTTACCGAACATTTCACCCAGCAGCAACAGAATACACGTTCTTCTCAGCAGCACATGGAACGTTTTCTAAAATAGACCACATTTTAGGCCACAAAGCAAACTTGTCTAAATTCAGAAACATTGAAGTTATACCTTGCATTCTCTCTGACCACAAGGGAATAAAATTGGAACTCAACACCAAAAGCCACCAAAGAAAGTCCGGTATCACATGGAGGCTGAACAACACACTGCTGAATCATGAGTGGGTCATGGAAGAGATTAGAAAGGAAATTCAAATGTTCATGCTATTCAACAAAAATGAACACACAAATTACCAGCTCCTCTGGGACACAGCAAAGGCAGTACTCAGAGGCAAGTTTATAGCTCTGAGCTTCTACATCAACAAATTGGAGAGATCGGAAACTAACAATTTAATGACACATCTAAACCTCCTTGAAAAAGAGCAGCAAGATAAACCCCAATCCAGTAGACGGAAAGAAATAATCAAAATTAAATGAATTAGAATCCAAAAAAACTATAGAAAGAATCAACAAAACAAAGAGTTGGTTCTTCGAAAAACTTAACAAAATTGACAGACCCTTAGCAAATCTAATCAGAAAAAGGAGAGAACACACCCAAATTAATAAACTCAGAGATGAGAATGGAAACATCACCACAGAAATAACCAAGATTCAGAACATTATAAGGGAATACTTCTCAAAACTTTATGCTAAGTTTGAGAACATGACAGAAATGGACCTTTTCCTAGCAAATATTGACATGCCAAAACTAAACCAAGAGGAGTTAAACCAGCTTAACAGGCCCATATCAAGCATTGAAATAGAAACAGCAATAAGAGACCTCCCAGCTAAGAAAAGTCCAGGACCAGATGGTTTTACAGCGGAATTTTACAAGGCCTTCAAAGCAGAGCTCACACCAATACTCCTCCAACTCTTCAATGAAATTGAAAGAGAAAGCTCACTACCGAACACATTCTATGAAGCCATCATAACCCTCATCCCAAAACCAGGCAAGGACTCATCAAAGAAAGAGAACTACAGACCCATTTCTTTGATGAACATTGATGCAAAACTTCTCAACAAAATTTTGGCCAATCGACTTCAACAATTCATCCAAAAAATCATACACCATGATCAAACAGGATTCATTTCAGGGATGCAAAGCTGGTTCAATATACGCAAATCAATTAATATTATTCATCACATCAACAAGAGCAAGAATAAGAACCACATGGTTATCTCAATAGATGCAGAAAAAGCATTTGACAAGATCCAACACCCCTTTATGATGAAGGTTCTGGAAAAATTAGGAATCCATGGAACATTCCTCAATACAATAAAGGGGGTATATGACAAACCTACAGCCAGCATTATACTCAATGGTGAAAAACTAAAGCCATTTCCTCTTAACTCAGGAACGAGACAAGGATGCCCACTCTCTCCACTTCTCTTCAATCTAGTATTAGAATGCCTAGCTACAGCAATAAGACAAGATGCAGACATAAAGGGGATCCAAATAGGGAAAGAAGAAATAAAACTCTCCCTCTTTGCAGATGACATGATCTTGTATTTAAAGAATCCCATGGACTCCACTCCCAAATTACTCAAGCTGATTCAAAACTTTGGCAAAGTAGCAGGTTACAAAATTAACCCCCCAAAATCAATGGCTTTTCTATATGCCAACAATGAGAAAAGTGTGGCTGAATTTAGGAAAGCAACTCCATTTGTAATAGCCCCACAAAAAAATAAAATACCTAGGAATTAACTTAACCAAAGAAGTGAAGGACCTCTATGATGAAAACTTTAAAATCTTGAAAAAGGAAATCAACACAGAACTTAAAAAATGGCAAAACCTCCCATGCTCCTGGATTGGCAAGATTAACATCGTGAAAATGGCAATACTGCCCAAGGCTATCTACAAATTCAACGCGATACCTATCAAAATTCCACCCTCATTCTTCAAGGCAATAGAGGAGGCAATCCAAAAATTCATATGGAACAATAAAAGACCCCGAATAGCAAAAATGCGCCTCAACGGAAAGAACACTGCTGGAGGAATATCAATACCAAATTTCAAACTTTACTATAAAGCCATAGTAATCAAAACAGCTTGGTATTGGCATAAGAACAGACCTCAGGACCAATGGAATAGAATTGAAAACCCAGAAATGAACCTACAGACCTATAGCCATCTAATCTTCGATAAGGAAGCTAAAACAATAGAATGGAAGAAAGACAGCCTCTTCAGTAAATGGTGCTGGCAAAATTGGTTAACTACATGTAGAAAACTAAAGCTAGATCCTTATATATCACCCTGCACCAGAATCAACTCCAAATGGATCAAAGACCTTGAACTCAAAGCAGACACTCTGAAAACATTACAGGATGGAATAGGAGAAACCTTTGGTCTCCTTGGCTCAGGGCGAAATTTTCTGAATAGAGACCCGGAAGCACAACCAATCAAAGAAAGATTGGACAAATGGGATTGCATACGGTTGCAGAGCTTTTGCAGGGCAAATGACATAGCTAGCAAGATCAATAGAAAGCCCATCGATTGGGAGAAGATCTTTACTAGCCATACAATGGACAAGGGTCTCATATCTAAAATATACTTGGAACTCAAAAAATTAAACCACCCAACAACAAATCCTCAAAGAAACAACTGCCCAATAAATAAGTGGGCGAAAGACTTAAAGAGAAACTTCTCTGAAGAAGAAAGAAGGATGGCCAATAGACACATGAAGAAATGTTCAACATCCCTAGCCATAAAAGAAATGCAAATCAAAACAACATTGAGATATCACCTCACTCCAGTTAGAACAGCAAAAATCAAGAACTCTAACAACAACAGATGCTGGAGGGGATGTGGACAGAAAGGAACCTTACTTCATTGTTGGTGGGAATGTAAACTTGTTCAACCACTTTGGAAAGCAGTATGGAGGTTCCTCAAAAGACTTCACATAGATCTCCCCTATGATCCAGCAATCCCACTTTTGGGCATTTACCCAAATGTTTACAAACAAGACCACACTAAACCTACCAGCACAACTATGCTTATTGCAGCATTATTTACCATAGCTAAGATATGGAACCAATCCAGATGCCCCTCAGTAGATGAATGGATCAAGAAAATGTGGTATATATACACAATGGAATTCTATGCCTCCATCAGAAAGAATGACATTTCCCCATTTGTTAGGAAATGGAAAGACTTGGAAAAAATTATATTAAGTGAAGTAAGCCAGGCCCAAAGAAGCATAGGTCCCATGGTTTCCCTTATTTGCAATATCTAGTATAGGTATGAGTCAAGCAGAAAAGGTCAGATAATGTGATGTTAGGAAAATGAACCCTTAAATATGTATTTTAATGTTTTCGTTTCTTTCATGCATATGTTTCTAACGCATTTATAAGATTATTTCTTTGTTGCTTTGTATGTCCCTCCCCCACAGTGTAACCCCCGCTTTCACTATATTTGATGTCAGTATAACATGTGGAGGAGATGGGGGCAAATAAGTTGTTTAAGGATTCAGGTGGACCTGTTGCAACAATGAGAAGTACAAAATGTCATGTCAAAACCAGCTTTACAATGTCGGGGAGGGGAGGGGGGTATAATTGGGTGGGGGGAGGGGGGAGGCTGGGAAGGGAGGTGAAGGGTAAACAAAGGAGGAGGCTGCAATGCTTGGTAAGAAATGTATGCATTATCCTGCCCATGTAATTGTAGCACCTCTGTACAGTACGTTCTCAAATAAAATAAAATAATATTATTAAAAAAAAAAGTTATCCTGGCTACCGTGTGCAAGGCTCTGGGTTCTACCCAAGTACAATAAAAATACAAAAAAAGAAAAAGAAAAGAAACAAGCAATACAAGTAAACAAAAATAAAGTTATCTTTGCTTTTCTTGGCAGTTCTTGTTCTATCATGTTCATTTTTGGAGGTGCTTTTTAATGTCTCTGATAAATAGTAATTATATTGTCTTGCAATTATATTTAATGTATATTTTATCTTAAAGAAAATGAATATCTTCATGATTTAGAATCTTCTGACTCAGAAATATATTTCCCCCAAAATAAAAGTTGGTAAGCTTATTCATAAAATATTTGGGATATCTTTGTTAAATGAGTCTTGTAAGTTACATATATAATTTTGTTTCTATTAGTATAATTTTTAAAATTGTTTCTTGCTATGTAGGGCTAGGACATTATTTTTTTTTAATTAAATTTAATTTTATTTGTGAACATACTGTACAGAGGAGTTACAATTACGTGGGCAGGATAATGCGTACATTTCTTACCAAGCATTGCAGCCTCCTCCTTTGTTTACCCTTCACACCCCTTCCCCGCCTCCCCCCTCCCCCCCAATCCCAATCCTTCTCCATCCACCCCCCTTCCCCCCTCCCGCACCGATGTTGTAAAGCTAGTTTTGGACATGACAACTTGTACTTCTCATTGTTGCAACAGGTCCACCTGTATCCTTAAACAACTGGTTTTTTCCCATCTCCTCCACAATTCATACTGACATCTAATATAGTGAAAGCAGAGGTTATACTGTGGGGGAGGGATATACAAAGCAACAAAGAGATAATCTTACAAATGCGTTAGAAACACATGCATGAAAGAAAAAAACATTAAAATACACATCTAAGGGTTCATTTTCCTGACATCACATTATCTGACCTTTTCCGCTTGACTCATACATATACTAGATATTACAAATAAGGGAAACCATGGGACCTATGTTTCTTTGGGCCTTGCTTACTTCACTTAATATAATTTTTTCCAAGTCTTTCCATTTCCTAACAAATGGGGCAATGTCATTCTTTCTGATGGAGGCATAGAATTCCATTGTGTATATATACCACATTTTCTTGATCCATTCATCTACTGAGGGGCATCTGGGTTGGTTCCATGTCTTAGCTATGATAAATAATGCTGCAATAAACATTGTTTTGCTGGTAGCTTTAGTGTGGTCTTGTTTGTAAACATTTGGGTAAATGCCCAAAAGTGGGATTGCTGGATCATAGGGGAGATCTATGTGAAGTCTTTTGAGGAACCTCCATACTGCTTTCCAAAGTGGTTGAACAAGTTTACATTCCCACCAACAATGAAGTAAGGTTCCTTTCTGTCCACATCCCCTCCAGCATCTGTTGTTGTTAGAGTTCTTGATTTTTGCTGTTCTAACTGGAGTGAGGTGATATCTCAATGTTGTTTTGATTTGCATTTCTTTTATGGCTAGGGATGTTGAACATTTCTTCATGTGTCTATTGGCCATCCTTCTTTCTTCTTCAGAGAAGTTTCTCTTTAAGTCTTTCGCCCACTTATTTATTGGGCAGTTGTTTCTTTGAGGATTTGTTGTTGGGTGGTTTAATTTTTTGAGTTCCAAGTATATTTTAGATATGAGACCCTTGTCTGTTGTATGGCTAGTAAAGATCTTCTCCCAATCTGTGGGCTTTCTATTGATCTTGCTAGCTATGTCATTTGCCCTGCAGAAGCTCTGCAACTTTATGTAATCCCATTTGTCCAACCTTTCTTTGATTTGTTGTGTTTCCGGGTCTCTATTCAGAAAATTTCGCCCTGAGCCAAGGAGACCTAGGGTTTCTCCTATTCCATCCTGTAATGTTTTCAGAGTGTCTGCTTTGAGTTCAAGGTCTTTGATCCATTTAGGACATTATTTTTTTTAATTCAGTCTGCTTATATTTGTATTGGCTGTTGTAACTTTACAGTCAACACTCATTCTCAAGCTCCCGTGTAATTGTTCTGAAACCTTAGTTCTTGTTATATTTTAATTGGAGATAATTGAAATTTCTGGATCAGGATTCTTGCCTAGGCAAGCCTTTTGCAAAGTTTTTCTTTGGGTGCTCTTCCACTATTATCTTTTCACTCGACATTTGGCTTTTTATTTTCTATTTCACTACAAACCTGAATTTGTAAACCCATTGATAAAAGAGCTTATATTAGTTAGGCTCAAAGACTTCAGGGAATTGGAATCCCCAAATCTAAATCCTGGAATACTATTTTATCAAACAGATCATGGAAAAGCAGAAAATATTAGGCAAAGAAAAGGTCTGACCTAATTTATCCAAGGAATTGCATGTGCAGAAGCATCAGAGATAAAAGCATTTCACTTGCTTCATCAGCCCCAAAGAAACAGACTCTGTTTGAATTTAGTTAGAACAAAGAAAAAAAGTATAAACACATATTCAACCCTTAAAATACTACCACTTTTCATCTTTTGGAAGGCAAGCTGGTAAATTAGCTAAGAACAGGGAGGTCAGGCAGGTCTGAGATGAACAAATGAGCCAAAAATTTCTCTTCTTCCTACTTACTGAAATGATAAGCTGTCAAATATTAAAGCATGATTTCCCTTTGAATGAGACTCTAATTTAATAAATGTCTTTCTTAGAGCATTCTCTATCACATAAACCCTTAGTTCTGCAATTGGCTGCCAAAATTCTCAATAATTGTCTTTTTACTAACTCATATTAAATATATGCATTTACATATTTTTATACTTATATATATTTATATTAGTGGTAATTAATAAACCCTTATCAAATGAATAATTGCATAAGTGAATCACTAACTGACTTCAAAGCATTTAACTTGATGGAATGATCAAGAAGTAATAAATTTGCATTTACTGAACCCTTGGATGCCAGTAGTTCTGATCAGGTATTGTCTCATAAATATTCACATTAGGAAACAAAACAAGACAAAAATAAAGGTTATTTTTCTTGACAAATCAAGAACCTAATTTGCCAAGAACCTAATACTTACCAAACTATAGAATCACCTGGGGAACAGGTTAAAATCTGCAGGGCATGATTATATTAATTTTTCAGAGGAGTTAAAACCTTCACCTGAGTCTGGTGCTGGGCTCTGAGGCTGGGCATTGGACCTTTGCTCTGACTTGGAGAAAAGGGTGACACCCTTCTTCCCCCAGAAAGAACGCATGACAGCATGCATCCTCAAGGCACACAGGAACTCAGATGGGGGTCACACAAGTCGAAGCCTCCGACATCTCCACCTTTTCTGTTTTTCAGTGTAGTACAGCAAGCATGAGATCCTTTTGCTGAAGAGACACCTTAGCTATTCTGGAGCTGAGACCGCAATATACTGCTAAGAACAGAAACATCATAAGTCATTATAATACAATCAATCCTATTGAAACACTATGGGTAAAACTCTGCCACCAGGTACAGGGGTCCAACTGGTTTTGCACAGATGCAATTCTCTCAGCCAGACCCTCATATCCCACCCCAGAGAGTTGTGCCCAGAAAGTTTTCATGATCTCCTGCTGCAACTGCTGTATGTCCTGAAACAAATTTCCTCTTGCAAGTCCAGAAGTCCCTGCCAAATGATGTTAGTGGTGTTGAATCAGGCAGGAGGGACACACAACTTTGTTGAGTTCCAATGACATTTGAAGGTTAGCTGTTTCTGCAGATCAATTATCTGATCTTCCACCAACTGCACTGTGTGTTACAGGGTGTTCAGGTGGGACTCAATGTCCTGTTCAATGTTTAGCTGACCAGTCCATAGCTGATGAGAATCCTGTTGCTACTTCTTTACAAAGTCCTTGGTTTGGACAGTGGAATGCAGGCCACTCCAGCAGATGCAGGGGTTGCAGTGACAGCAATCAGTCCAATGATTATGGCTATAGTCAGGCCCAAGAACCTCCTAGTTCTCTTCAGGAGTCACTGGAAGACTCCTGTCAACAAACCAACAGTGGAGCTCTCCTGCCAAGTTTGGGTGAGGTTAACAGGCACCCAGCCCCCTAAGTGAAATCTTAATAACAGGAGAGACTGAGAAAAGACATGATCTCAGGACCAATGGAATAGAATTGGAAACCCAGAAATGAACCCATAGACCTATAGCCATCTAATCTTCGACAAGGGAGCTAAAAAAAATAGAATGGAAGAAAGACAGCCTCTGGTGCTGATAAAATTGGTTAATCACTTGTAGAAAACTAAAGCTAGATCCTTATATATCACCCTGCAGCAGAATCAACTCCAAATGTATCAAAGACCTCAGAATCAAATCAGACACTCTGAAAACATTGCAGGATGGAATAGGAGAAACCCTAGGTCTCCTTGGCACAGGCCAAAATTTTCGTAAAAGACATCCAGACACACAACAAATCAAAGAAAGGTTGGACAAATGGGATTGCATGAAATTGCAGAGCTTCCTCAAGGCAAAGGACATAGCTCCCAAGATCAATAGAAAGTGCACAGATTGGGAGATCCTCACTAGCCATATGATGGACAAGGGTCTCATATTTAAAATATACCTGGAACTAAAAAATTAAATCCCCCAACAACAAATCCTCAAAGAAACAACTGCCCAATAAATAAGTGGGCTAAAGGCTTAAAGAGAAACTTCTCTGAAGAGGAAAGAAGGATGGCCAATAGACACATGAAAAAATGCTCAACCTCCCTAGCCATAAAAAATGTAAATCAAAACAACATTAAGATACCACCTCACTCCAGTTAGAATGGTTATAATCAACTCTAATAACAACAGACGCTGGAGGGGATGTGGACAGAAGGGACCCTTACTGCATTGGTGGTGGGAGTGTAAACTTGTTCAACCACTTTGGAAAGTAGTATGGAGTTTCCTCAAAAGATTCCACATAGAGCTCCCCTATAACCCAGCAATCCCACTTTTGGACATTTACTCAAATGATCATAAACAAGACCATACTAAAGCCATCAGCACAACTATGTTTATTGCAGTATTATTTACCATAGCTAAGATATGGATACAACCCAGGTGCCCCTCAGTAGATGAATGGATCAAGAAAATGTGGTATATATACACAATGGAATTCTATGCCTCCATCAGAAAGAATGACATTGCCCCATTTGTTAGGAAATGGAAAGACTTGGAAAAAATTATATTAAGTTAAGTAAGCCAGGCCCAAAGGAACATAGTTCCAATGGTTTCCCTTATTTGCAATAACTAAGTATATGTCTGAGACAAGCAGAAAAGGTCAGATAAGTTGATGTTAGGCGAAATGAACCCCAAGATAAGGATTCCAATGTTTGTTCTTTGTTTTTTTTTTTTTTTTTGTCGGTTGTGGGCCTGAACTCTGGGCCTGGCACTGTCTCTAAGCTCTTTAGCTCAAGGTTAGCTCTCTACCACTTGAGCCACAGCGCCACTTCTGGCTTTTTCTTTTTTCTTTTTTTTTGGGGGGGGGTCAGGTCGTGGGGCCTGAACTCTGGGCCTGGGCGCTGTCCCTCAGCTCTTCAGCTCAAGGCTAGCGCTCTACCACTTGAGCCACAGCACCTCTTCCGGCTTTTTTCTTTTTGCTTATGTGGTGCTGAGGAATTGAACCCAGGGCCTCATGCATGCAAGGCAAGCGCTCTGCCACTGAGCCATCTTCCCAGTCCCCCAATGTTTGTTCTTTCTTGCGATTGTTTCTAACATATTTGTAAGATGATTTCTTTGTTGCTTTGTATGGCCCTCCCCCACAGTATAACCCGTTTTCCCTGTATTTGATGTTGGTATATTTTGTGGAGGGGAAGGGAGAAAACAAATTGTTAAAATAGGGATACAGGTGGGCCCATTTCAACAACGAGATGTACAAGACATTATGTAGAAAAATGAACTTGTTGGTGGGGGGGATGGTGGAGGAAGGGGAAACAAAGGAGGAGGCAACAATGCTTGATAAGAAATGTATTCATTACCTTGCCCATGTAGTCGTAATCCGTCTGGTATTTTCACAATAACAAACAAACAAACAAACAAACAAATAAATTAATTAATTAAAAAGAAAGGAATAGTACAATTTAAACATGTAAAGAGTTGACAATCAAAACAAACCAGGCTACATAGGGCTTCATTAATTGACACTGTCCCTGTAGCTAATACATAAGTAAGTTTAACACAAGCCTGTACAGTAGAAGAGTAATTCCTATAAAATATATAATTTGCCTCATGGGCTCTAGCAAATGACCATTTCAATTTTGAGTTGTATAAAATGGGATATCTTTTTTATAAATGCTACTGTTCAGGGCCCAAGTGTTCCTTGAAATTTATATGTGGCCTAGGAAGCACAAAACTTCCATCATGGCAGGTGAGCAAGCCAGTGAGTTCTACATGATTTATATCTCCATTGTATGAATGCCACCTAACAGAAGAACTATTACTACACCAATCATCAACATTCTTTTCAGAACAATTGGCAATGAAATGCCCGTGGATGCCCCAATCTACAAATGAGATGTTATTAATTTTTTCTGTAAGGCTGCAGCACTGAGACAACCAAATAGGAATATAAACCCAATTCCAATTTTTAATGTCCTGGCATACAGGGGTTGGTTGGTCGCCCAATCTTATTTGTATAAGAATGATTCTGAAAAATAAGATTTAAGGAAAGTGTACTGAAAAGCCACATATGATCGGTGCTCTCAACATCAGGCAAGGTATAGGCCCATAACAGCTTCTGCCTTGTCTGACAAGGCTTTAATCTGACTCCTTGTTGGGGTCAGACACTATCTGGCTGGTTTTCTTAAGGGTGATGGCACCATTGGCTTTTCAAGTTTAGGCCTGCAAAGCAGCATGCTAATTCTTACTCAGGTTTAGGTTGTACTGTACTCATCTCTCTGGGGTCTGATGAGTGGAAGAGGAACCCATATGTTATTGGTGGATTCATTCGGAATGATAGAAGCATACCCTTTCCCCTTACAGGCCATCAGTCCTGGTTTCTGTTAATCAAATTCTTTCAACCATATAGGAATATGATAATGAGGTGGTGCTGGAGAGGTAAAATGTTTTTCAGCTCCAGTATAAGGGTCACCTTCAGGTGAATTATAAAAATTTTAAAGTAAATAAGGTTAAGGCAAGAATTTCTCTTGCAGTTCCCCCTTTTTTGTTTTTGTTTGTTAATAATTGATGCTTAAATGTTTTATGGGTATGTAAACAGTTGGCATTAGTAGTCTGTAAATTTCTACATAGATTGAATAAGGTTTTACCTAGGGCTTGACTTTAGTAAACTCCCCTAATATTTTCCTGGTACTACATTGGCTTTTAGAGCTTGACATGGGTAGTTTATCAGGGTGGCAGTTTTTACTAATCAGATTTTACTCCAAACTAGAAATTATGCATAACTTTTAACTTTAGTAACTGCACGCACCTTTACTTGGGCTACAACAGTACAGCCTGTTTAGTACTTTGGTTTGCAAAAGATTCAATTAGCTCAAGATGTTTAAAGTCAAGATCCATAAGGAGGGCTCACTTGCAACTGGTCAGTGGCAGTTTCCTAGTTGACAAACAAGTTACAAAAGCAGAGCTAGCTGGCATCAAGGCAAAGTAGAGTGGTTGAGCCCAACAATTTCCTGCAGACATTCTGGTGCTGAGGCAGGAGATGGGGGCAGTGCACCCAGCTCCAAGGCCTGAAGGTGGCACAAGTCTTCCCTTGAAGTCCTAGGAAAACATTATCTCCCCAAATGGGGAAAAGTATACTTTAGCTCCTCAAATAGGTTAGAGATGGAACAGGCCATCCTTTGGAACATAGATGTCTAGTGCAGCTATCCTGGTACTTAACTCTCTATTCAAGCCTTTATCTTTGAAATTTAACTTGGCCTAAATCTTAGGCAATACAAATGGTCAAGTTTCAGTAATTATCAGACCACTGTCTTGTTGTATTCCCAGGGTCTGAACCTATGTTTCTCTGCTTACCTCGGACTTGTTTGTCCCAGTTAAATCTCCTTCTTCTTTGGTCTAATTAATGTCCTATCTGCACAATTTTGATCTGGTCGTAAAATTTCACATTTTGTATTCTTTATTTTTTAATATGTTTTTTATTGTAAAAATACTGTACAGAGGGGTTCCATGAGTAAGGTAATTAGTACATTTTCTATCAAGCATTGTTATCTCCTAGAGTGCACACACTTCCTTTCTTTAAATAAATGAATGTATGTGGTTGGTGCCAGCCCAAAATTTACTGCCAATTAGAGCTTTACACAAATACAAAGCAGTTTGCATTTAAACTATTTCCCACATTTTACAACTTTAGCCTTTTACTCACAAATGGTTGCCAAGTTCTTGCCCAGTTATGCATGCTATCTTCCTATGGCCTCCAGCTCTCATCATTTTTTAAAGGGCAAAACATTATTACCAAAATCCCAGGAGTGCCTTGCCAAAGTGCCAGGAGTGCCTTTCTTCATAGTGGGGTAAATGTGCCTTTGGCATTTCCCTTGGTTAGTCACTGGACTTGAACTTAGGGCCTGAGTGCTGTTCCTCAGCTCTCCAGCTCAAGGCTTGCACTCTGCCACTTTGAGCTCCAAAGCAACTCTGCATTTCAGCAGTCTGTTGGCCAATTTGAGATGACAATCTTGCAGGGACCTTCCTCTACACAGGCTGGCATTGAACTGCAGTTTGTAGTTTTCAGATTAATGAGTCTTACAAAAAACCACTTTACTCCAATTAAAAGCAACAAAGATGGTTAACATGGAAGAATTTTTTTTTTGGGGTCCGGTCGTGGGGCCTGAACTCTGGGCCTGGGCACTGTCCCTCAGCTCTTCAGCTCAAGGCTAGCGCTCTACCACTTGAGCCACAGCGCCACTTCTGGCTTTTTTCTTTTTGCTTATGTGGTGCTGAGGAATAGAACCCAGGGCCTCATGCGTGCAAGGCAAGCGCTCTACCACTGAGCCACCTTCCCAGCCCGGAAGAATTTTTTTAAACATGTTCTTACCTGGAACTTATTAAGAGCAAAAGTTACACCTGACCTGTAAGATCCTCTGTCCTTCCCTGTGGTCCTGCTGGAAACTGTTATAAGAGCAAACTAAAACAACAACTAAACAATCATTTTGGTAATTTGAAAATGTCTTTTTCCACTTTGGAAGAATCATTAAAGACAATTTTTACTTCCAAATTTTATATCCAGGAAACCATTCTTGTTTTTTAAAAGCCTTTTATTAACCCCAGTTTTAACACTTTATACTTCAGTTTTTATTTGCATTTGAATGACCCTTTAAAATTTTAAGACACTAGGCACACTCCCTAGCAAACAAATCTTTAAAACAAAATTATTCACACAAATAAACTTTTAGCAATGCCAGTCACATCATCCTATCACTCCCTTTACCATCAGGTTTCCAGCGTCCAGCTGCAAGGAGAAGAAACAGAACAAAGATAGGCCACTCGGCCCCTCTTATGGAATAGGCTGATTTTCATCCTACTCCTTAGAGTATGTCTATGTGCCAATTCGTTTCCTCCCACCATGCATGGGCTGCTGAGCTGCACCCAAGCAGCTTTAGACAGACAGAACAGGTAAAGTCTTTAGCAGTGGTAAGCACACCTTTAAATTTAAATTTGTAATACTTACCCCCAAATTTCAGCCAAGGAAAATAAATACCAAATCTCCAATGTCTTTCTGCTAAGCCAGATAACTTGATTAAAGTGTAAACAACCTTATGAATTTCAAAACACCATATTTTAGAATATCAAATTTTCTAATTTTCAATTTACAGAATCCTTAAAAAGTCTTTAAAACAATGCAATAATTTTTAAGATTTTTGGCAACATCCAAACCTCATGACTTTTTGAATTTTAAACTTAAACTCATCCAGTTTATTACAGCATGCTGACAGTTTTTATCTTAAATATTTTCACAGCCAGACACAAACACACAGAGATCTTAAAACACGCAAAAATGAAAATTAGTTGTATGTACATTCTAAACTTTTCAGTGGTAAAATACCTTTTTCTAATCTCATTCTTGCAGATTACAAAAGTTTAAGATGAAATCTTTTAACAAAATACTTTTTCTAGGCCATAATTTTTTCTGGTGCTTGCTCGTTTTGCCTGGCATCTTACCAATTAGCTTTTTGAATACCTTCAATTGGAAGAAGCCTGGGTTAGGGTCACCTGAAACTGAGCTGGTCTGGCTCTGTCCTTACCCAGTCTTAGACAAGAGCTGACAAACCGCTGAACTCTACTTTCAGATTGTCCCATAATGAAACGTTGCCCACTTACCTCTTTATTTGGAGAGGCTGTGTTCTTCTAAAAGCTTCTTCAGGTCCTTGTTCGGGGGCCACTTGTTGCTGATTCCTCAGTAGTGACCTGAGAATGTTTGTCGGTTAGGCAGAAAGGGACCATACCATGCTGGTATAGACAAAGTTTATTCAAAGATCATATGCTTATATATGGCATAGGGGCATAGAAGGTAAGTAGTTACCAGACAAGCATGGGACAATCACGGGACAGTCTCAGGACAGAAGTTGACCTTAAACAATTTTGGGGGAATGAGGACAATAAAAGTTAGCAACCTTTAAACAGTGAGTGGGAAGAGTTGCCAACAAAGGTGGAGCTCCATTAAAAAACAGGAAAGGAATCTTGAGGCATTGTTCTAGTGGGTTAACTAGGAGGATCATGAATGGCACTTCTTGTAAACTTTTACCTGAGTCTAGTGCTGGGCGTTGGACCTTTGCCCTGACTTGGAGGAAGGGGTGCTCCCCTTTCTCCCCCAGAGGGAATGCATGACAGCATGCACCCTCAAGGCACACAGGAACTCAAGTGGAGTCACGCCAGTCGACGCCTCAGACAAGTAGTGCTGTATGATATAAGTTCTGAAAGAATGTCAAATCTATGTGTGTGTGCACGTGGGTGCACATGAGTGCACACATGTATGCTAGTGTTGTTGTTCTAATTCAAGGCCTTAGGCTCTTGCAAGGGTTTTCTGCTCAAAGGTTGAGCAACAAATTCACTTCCCAGATATTTGCTAGGTAATTGGAGATAAGTGTCTTGTGGATTTTTCTGTATGGGCCAGCATTAAACCACAAGTCAGGTCTCAGCCTCCTATTTAAGATCCTAGCTACCATAGGTAGGATTAGCATCCAGCTAATTTGACTTGTAGATAAATAATTCATCAGTGTTTTAGGATAGCCTTAAACCCTTCTGTGTGGCTGGAGTGGGAGGCACTGAACAGAGATAATAAGAATTCCTTTCCCAGAAATAAATAAATAAATAATAAAGTATATTTTCCTTAACAAATCAGGATCATTTGCCCAGAACCCAATACTTAACAAACTTGCTTTGCATGCATGAGGCCCTGGATTCAATTCCTCAGCACTAGATTAGCAGAAAAAGCTGGAAGTGGCTCAAGTAGTAGAGTGGTAGCCTTGAGCTGAAGAGCTGAGGGACAGCACCCAGGCCCAGAGTTCAAGCCCCAAGGCTGACCAAAAAAAAAAAAAAGATTTGCATCTTTAACTCACTCTGCCATTGACTGATGGAGATGCTCGTGCTATACTAGTATAGGTACAGGTTGAATGTATATATAGAGAAATTTATATTAATTCAAATAACAAATATACAAAGGAGAAGGCAACAATGCTTGATAAAAAATGTACTCATTACCTTGTCCATGTAATTGTAACCCCTCTGTATGTTATTATCACAATAAAAATAAATAAATAAACAAAAAACAAATTTACAAATAATATAGGACTCCATTCTGCATAGTCAAGACATATTACTATCTACCAAGTCCTATATTTAACAAGATTAAATGATGAAACAGTATTAACTACTTGCCTGCAATATTTAGGAGAAGAACAGTAAATGTTTTCTTTGAGATGTCTAGAGTTTCACTCCCACATATATGTGTAGTTTGGTTCAATATTTCTTCAGTACCTACCACAGGCCTTCTATGTTATCTTTTCCAGAAAAAAGGAAGATACAGATTTCTCTAGTAAAAGAGAAAATATAAATATATAAATTTAACTCAATACAGGGATAAATATGAGCGCTAAAATCTACTTGATGCTAAAGATGCAAAGAATTACTGATTAGGATAAGTTCTTGCAGCATAGTTCAGAGATGAGGTTCTTGAAAGAATCAACATAGATTGACATTCTTAAGATCCATATTTTGAGTAAGTAATAGATGGATACACAGAATTGACTGTAATCAAGTATGTAACTCATCACAAATTATGATTTTTGTATCTGCAATATGCTCTTAAAACTATATAGTACCAGTCATTGTAGCATCCTCTAATCCCAGCTACTCAGGAGGTAGATATTATGAAGAAAATTATTGAAGGTTCTTACCACTCTTGAGCATTTTCCAAAAAGATTACAAGATACAATAAAGATACTTGCACAACCAGGTCCATTGCTGCACTATGCATTATAGCTAAGTTATGGAAAGAGCACAGATGCCCTTTAATGGATGAATGGATGAACAAAATGTCATATATGTAAAATGAAATTTTACTCTTCCATCAGAAAGAATATTATGTCATTTGCAGGGAAATGGATGGATCTGGAAAGAATTATGTTACTTGACGTAAGTTAGGCTCAGTGAAACAAAGGTTGCATGCTCTCTCTCAAATGTGGAAGTTGGATTATATATGAATTATAAATATATGTGTAAACATATACAGGATCATATATACACACAAACATATTAACTAGAGCATAGCATAAACAGGACAGGATTCCAATAGTGTAACTCCTTTGAACAGCTACCTTATGGTCTAACAAAAAGGAGGGAAAGAGGTCAAGGGAGGGGAGTAGATGAGTGGAGAGAGGAAGAGTGGGTGAATTCAGTAATGATATTCAATGTTCATATGTAAAATGGAGGTAGGTAAATTGAGGAGCTGGATGGGTTTGAAGAGATGAGGGATAATGATAAGAAGGGTTAATACTACACAGTGGAATTCTATGCTTCCATTAGAAAGTGTAGCATCACTCCATTCATAAGGAAATGGAAAGAGTTGGAAAAAATTCCTATTAAGTGAACTCAACCAGACCCAATGAAACATAGGCTTCATGGTTTTGCTCATTTGTAATAATTAGTATATGCTTAGAATAGTCCTAGGAGAGGATCACAATGGCCCAATAGCTATATGACCATATAAGATGATGCTAATTTAAATGAACTCCATGATATGGAAATAAGCGGTTCCCCCTCTCCACTTTTTTCATTTTTCTTTTAGTGTATGTTTTGCAGTTATTTCTTTGTTCTTCCATTCCCCCATCCCCCTGGTTAATTCCTTGTGGTCCTGTTTCTGATTTCAGTACCCTTTGTCTTATATATAAATTTATCTGGGGAAGAGAAAGGGAATCAGAAATGGTAGACAAAGGGTGACCAATGCAACAGTAATACTCACTAGACACTATGTTGGAAATGAACTTTACAATTGGGAGGTGAGGGAAAGTAGAAGAACATGAGGGAAGAGGTAACACTATTGGAAAAGAAATGTACTCATTACCTTACTTATGTAACTGTAATCCCTCTATCTATCATCCTTATAAGAAAAGAAAAGAAAAAAAATGAAAAGGTGATGTTGATCAAGATTTGTTGTACTACAAATTGACAATAATAAATATTCCTTAAAAATATTTGAAGATAGGCCCTGGAAAATTTAGCAAGACCACATCCAACACACAAGCCAAATGTTTACATACCTGTAAATCCAGCTAAGTGGGAGGCATATGTAGAAGGACCGTGGTCTGAAACTGGCCTGAGCAGAAAGTGCAAGATACTCTGTGAAAAATAACAAGCAAAACAGTTTAAGGCATGGCTCAAATGGAGGGACACTTGCCTAGCGAGTGCGAGGCACTGAGAGTACCCCCAGTAACTTTTAAAAAATTAAATAAACAAGTAAATAAAATTAAAAGATGCATACATTATGGGACCCCATATCTCTAGGTCTACATATCTCCTAAATGCAATGCCAAATGTAGTCTGTGAGAACTTCTTTTGGTATTGTAGAACAGTGTATAGCCCACTGTCAAGAAAAAACTGAGAACAGAACTGAAGCTCAATAATTTGATAGAAGCAAATCAAAATATATCAGTAATTATGCTGAATATAAATGGTCTGACCTCTTTGCAGCCATGATGCAGGAGAAGGAGGAGAATAAGTTTATTAACTTTAAACAGCTAAAAAATACATTAAACAAAAAAATGAAATCATATTTTTAAAAACACTAGAAAATAAGCAACAGAGGGCTGTGATTCAGAAAGGAAAACAAACTATATTTCAACAGATTACTGTGACTAGTAATTTCCATATTGTAATTTGCACAAGGAAAGGGGACTGAGTTGAGGAGACAGAGGTAGAAAGAGGCCAAGGTGACTAAAAGTTATGTGAAGTATACTGTAGATCAGAGAATTATACAGAAAAGAGACCACTCCAAAGATCTGCACAGAGGTTTTCTCTTGAGTCTCTGATATGCCCATATATAAGAGGAAAAAACGGTGAGTCCATGCAGAGGTGTCTGACAGGTACAAAGAGTCATATAGTTATCATACACTTTGCTTTAGGAATCTTACCTGAAAACTACATGCCCACATTCCCAGAGCTACTTCAATGAGAAAACACTGCAAGAGATCATTGGTCTAAAATCTAGGTAGTAATCATCTAAATTATGTCATAAGCTAGGTGACAATCCTCAAACTCCAGTATCATAATACAATTTTGTGACACACAAATTCTATAGTGATAGTGGTGGTTCTTACTCCTGTCTGTTTTCATAGCCTGGTGCCAGGCTCCTACACATGACTAACAAACCTGAAATCCCAAGGAAGAGGGACCTGCCTAAAACACATGCTCTTCTGAAGCACCTGGTGCATGAGACACTGGAGTAAAGATTACATTTAAGCCTTTAATGGAGTATTTTTATCTGCAAAATAAGAATAACTTTTGTTAGTAAAAGATCATGCCTCATTAAACTCTTATTACAAAGATCACGTTAAAATGGATAAATTAGGATAATGTTGAACAAAGTAAAATGCTAATCCATTGTATGTTGTACATGGATGCATGGGAAGATAAAAATACTAAAAGAAAAATGGAAAAAAATGTTGCCAAGAATGGTTCTGTCAGCTCATGTGTGTCATTTTTTACTTTCTTTTCACAAACTTTCTGACTCATATATCAAGGAGTATGTGTGTGAGAGTGTATATGAATGTGTATGTATATGTGTGAGGTGTATGTATGTATGTGTAAATGTGTGAATTTTGTGAGTATGAAGCTGAGTATATGCACATGTGTGCTAGTGTGAAATGTGTAAAGGTGTATGTGTGTGTGAGGGCAAATATGTATGTTTATATTTGTGTATATGTGTAAATACACGTATATATATGCATTTATGTGTACAGGTGTGATGTGTGTGGTGCATGTGATATGTATGTGTGTATGTGTGTCCATGTGTGTGCATGTGTGTGTACATGTGTGTGTTTGGTAGAGACCCTTATGTGCTGCCTGTCTGGAGCTGTCAGCTATCTATAGTCTCCTGAAGTTTCCTTTCAGATTCAGAATGTCCCTGAGTGCTTATTGGGTCAACCTGCAGTAGTCTGAGTGCTACCTTGGTAAAACTAACAGACATATGAACTAACTTAGGGTTTTCCTGCAAGGTGTCTGCTCCTACCCAGACATTGCTTTGCCCAACATTTATTTGTTATAGAATAAATTTTTTTTCCTTGAAGAGACATCAATTAAAAGATGAAAAGCTGTGGCTCTAAATTCTTTACTCAAAGACTGTGGGAAATCTCCTTGTGTGGAAGCTAGAAAATAGCTGATGTTAGCCATAGCAAGACCCAAAGCTAGCAAATTTTAACTACTGGAAGACTAATAGACTGAATATGACCTCATTCCTGCTGGGCTTCAAGAACCTGCAGTTATTCTTCTTTTCTAGAAGTTAGATAATAGCCTCTGTTGTTTCTTCTTTTAATTTCAGAAAGAAGCAAATCCTTGTAGCCCTTAGTAATTTAGACAAATAAGCAATTACTGAAGATTGCTGGGTTCATCTGCTTTTCCACAACAGATTTGTAAAAGAGAATTAAGTTTGTTCAGATTTTCATTCTTCCAAAAAGTCAATTAAACTCTTACTGATTTGTAAAGTTATTGGATATCTCCTTCAGGCTCCTTCTAGAGTTCCAACTAGGCTTCCCCAAACTACCGATGTAGGTCAGAAGTGTTAGGTCTGCTTTGCCTGCAAATGGAAGAAGGCAGAATACTCTCAAAGCCAGTAGCTCAGGATTCATCTTTAATGAGGAGATATAATGAAGATGGAAGCTATGAATATTCTTGAAAATGCTTTAAAAAAAACTGTTTATATTTCATTTGAGTAAAGACCTAGGAATGAAATTTCAAGGCAGATGGAAGATTTTTATTTTTGAAAAAGTGTTGTCCATAGCTAGAAAGATCAATAGAAAGCTTACAGATTGGGAGAAGAACTTTACTAGCCATACAATGGACAAGGGTCTCATATCTAAAATATACCTTGAACTCAAAAAATTAAATTCCCCAACAACAAATATTCAAAGAAACAACTGCCTAATAAACAAGTAGGCTAAAGACTTAAAGAGAAACTTCTCTGAAGGGAAAGAAGGATGGCCAATAGACACACGAAGAAATGCTCAATCTCCCTAGCCATAAAAGAAATGCAAATCAAAACAACATTGAGATAACAACAGATGCTGGAGGGGATGTGGACAGAAGGGACCCTTACTGCATTGTTGGTGGGACTGTAAACTTGTTCAACCACTTTGGAAAGTAGTATCCTCAAAAGGCTCCACACAGAGCTCCCCTATGACCCAGCAATCCCACTTTTGGGCATTTACCCAAATGCTTACAAACAAGACACTAAAGCTACCAGCACGACTATGTTTATTGCAGCATTATTTACTATAGCTAAGATATGGAACCAACCCAGATGCCCCTCAGTAGATAATGGATCAAGAAAATGTGGTATATATATATATATATATATATATATATATATATATATATATATATATATATATATATATATATATATATATATATATATATATACATACAATGGAATTCTATGCCTCCATCAGAAAGAATGACATTTCCCCATTTGTTAGGAAATGGAAAGGCTTGGAAAAATTATATTAAGTGAAGTAAACCAGGCCCTAAGAAACATAGGAACCATGGTTTCCCTTATTTGCGATATCTAATATATGTCTGAGTCAAGCAGAAAAGGTCAGATAAGGTGATGTTAGGGAAATGAACCCTAAGATATGTATTCAATTGTTTTTTTTTCTTTCATGAGATTGTTTCTAACACATTTATAAGATTATTTCTTTGTTGCTTTGTATGTCCCTCCCCCACAGTATAACCACTTCTTTCACTGTATTTGATGCCGGTATAATTTGTGGAGGGTAAGGGGAAAAACATATCGTTTAAATAGGGACACAGGTGGACTCAAATGGTAGTGTGCTAGCCTTGAGCTGAACAGCTCAGGGACAGTGCCCAGACCCAGAGTTCAGGCCCCCTACCAACAACAACAAAATTGAAGCAACAAACAACCTGAAGATGTTGTCCAGAATAATGAGTGTGGCATTATCCCTTTACATGACTTAGTGACTTGAAACCTAGTTTACCAGGGGAGGTGTTGAGCAATTTGTGTGTTTGCCAAAACCTGCAAAATTATTTTCTACTTTCCCAAGGAGGGAGAAAGGAGGGAATGGGGGAGGAGAGAGGTGTTTGGTGGCCTTGTCTTTTGGTTCAGTGATTGTTTTCTAGAGTCGCATTCAGAGAAATTCTGCTTGTAATCCTAGTTGCATGGGGAATGAAGAATCCATGCCCTCGAAGTGGTTTTGTCCTGTCCTTGGCCTGGTTCCAACCAACACTGGATAATCCAAGTCCCAATTCAGGAGCAAGATGCCTTGAAGACTACTGATCCACTGTCAGGTGGACCTAACCACAGCCAGAAAAGGCAGAAAATGCAATGCCCAGGGCAGCACTGGAAATCTACACCAGGGAGAAATTTTTTATTTATTTATTTATTTTAATATTATTCTATTTTATTTGAGAACATACTGTACAGAGGGGCTACAATTACATGGGCAGGATAATGCATACATTTTTTACCAAGCATTGCAGCCTCCTCCTTTGTTTACCCTTCACCTCCCTTCCCAGCCTCCCCCCTCCCCCCACCCAATTATACCCCCCTCCCCCCCACCGACTTTGTAAAGCTGGTTTTGACATGACATTTTGTACTTCTCATTGTTGCAACAGGTCCACCTGAATCCTTAAACGACTTGTTTGCCCCCATCTCCTCCACATGTTATACTGACATCAAATATAGTGAAAGCGGGGGTTACACTGTGGGGGAGGGACATACAAAGCAACAAAGAAATAATCATAAATGCGTTAGAAACATATGCATGAAAGAAACGAAAACATTAAAATACATATTTAAGGGTTCATTTTCCTAACATCACATTATCTGACCTTTTCTGCTTGACTCATACCTATACTAGATATTGCAAATAAGGGAAACCATGGGACCTATGCTTCAAAGGGAGAAATTTTTTTAATTGTATTTTATTTTATTTGAGAACATACTGTACAGAGGGGCTACAATTACATGGGCAGGATAATGCATGCATTTCTTACCAAGCATTGCAGCCTCCTCCTTTGTTTACCCTTCACTTCCCCAAAGGGAGAAAATTTTTAAATATATTTTTATTGTAAAAATACTGTACAGAGGGGTTACAGTTATATGAGTAGTGTAATGAGTACATTTCCTATCGAGCTTTGTTACCTCCTCCTTTGTTTATCCTCTACCATCCTTTCGCTCCCCACATCTTCAACTCCTCACTCCTCGACCCCTGCCTGACATTGTAAATTCATTTATGACATAGTGTCCTGTACATCTCATCGTCACAATGGGTCAACCTGCATCCCCATTTAAGCATTCTGTTATAACCCTTCCACTCCCAAAATTACAAAATAAATGTATATAAGGTGTAGAACACTGGGATCAAATACAGTGAAAACAGGGGCTATACCGTGGGGGGATGAACCTACAAAAGTGCATTATAAGAATATTAAAAACAAAAGCAAGAAAGGAAAAACTACGTTTGTCTCTGACTTGGGGTACATTTCGCTTAACATCATCTTATATGGTCATATGTACATAGCCTTTGATTTTCTCTGCTTGTCCTAGACATATACTATGCCATGCCTACTCCAGTGGAGTCTGCTTAGCATGGAACACCTGCTATCAGATATGAGAATGGGGCTTCACAAAAGCCTTCTTCTGAGAGTGGGGCTTCAAAGAGGCCTACTCCTGGAAAGTCTGGCAAGCCCCTAGGAAAGATGTGTTCCTGTTCCTGTTTCTCTTTTCTTCGCTGTATAGGAGTGCCCATTATTCTTTTACTGTTCCTGCTGCTTGTTCTACTTACTCATGCTCAACGTGCCCTTATTCAGGGCTCTTTCTTGGAAGTGATGATGACTCCAACATCCGATGAGTGTCCTGAGAATATGACTAACTCACCAGAGTTAAGTGCTACCCTGAAAGCCCTCTTATGGAGGCTATTAGACAAATCATAAGTAAATGTAAAAGTATTGGGGGTTTCATGACTTCACCTCTGCAAAAGGAATTGTTTGTAAGAGATTTACAAGAAGCTGTAGGCACGGCTAGGGCAGAAAGAGTGTATGGCTTTTGGAGACTTCCCTTTAATCCTGAAGCATATACAATAGACCCATATGGATATCCTGTAGATAAGAAAGATGTAGAGGGATATTTAGACCAAAAGCTAAATAAGATTCCTAAAAGGTTGGTAGATGGAACGTGGCAATGGCTTATCAGAGGAAAATGGTGGGATCCTCCATTATCTAGAGGACCCCAAAGACCAGATCCATAGCCTTTTACAGGTGTGTATGATAAGGATGGCAACCGTTGAGTAAACTACTTAGGAGAAAGAACTTCCTATTACTCTCTTCCATTTACTGAGAGACTTACTAGATCTAGACCTCGTTGGTGCTTACTATCAAAAAGAAGGAACAAGGAAGATCTTATGAGATAGTTAAGGCCTTTATGGAGAAGAGTAAACGATTATGTGAAAGTGTTACAGAGAAGACACTATGAGCCTGAATTTGATGTATGACCAGATTTAGCTAAGTATACTGAATATCATGATTTTTGGCCACAAATTGGGGACCCTCTAAAGAATGGCAAAGAAGCACAATTGCTTAGAAAAGATTTGAAACGCATAAAGTGCAAAACTAAACAAAAGTAACAATAAAGTACTAGAGTTCATGCCTTTCTGTCCAGCACCTTGCCCATATGCTCTGGTTAATGGTTAATAGGTGATAAGCATCTTGAAACTGATTGTATTCTTAAAAATAGAGGTAAAGCCTGGAACAAGTGCCTATCGTCATAGCTTGTCATCCAAAAACAAGATCAGGCAACCAGCTGGTGACCACCCAAGAACGAAGCCTTGCAGCAAGATTGTGTAACCTTTTGCCCTTTCTCATGGATACTTTTTTTCTATAAAAGCTTGTCATCCTCTGCAATAAATTGCACTCAGCATTCACTCCTCTTGTCTGTGAGTTGTCTGTTTGCCATCTCCCCACCTGTTCCAGTTACCTCCACTAGGTGTCCTACGTCGTCCCGACAGAGCCGGTCCGCGGCAATACTAGTCCTTGCAAACAAGGGAAAAACAAGATAAACCATGGGACCTATGTTTCTTTGGGTATGGCTTACTTAACTTAATATAATTTGTACCAAGTTTTTCCATTTCCTAACAAATGAGGCAATGTCATTCTTTCTGATGGAGGGATAGAATTCCATTGTGTGTGTGTGTGTGTGTGTGTGTGTGTGTGTGTGTGTGTGTGTGTGTGTGTGTGTACCACATATTCTTGATCCATTCATCTATTGAGGGTCATTGGGGTGGGTTCCATATCATAGCTATGATGAATAATGCTGCAATAAACATGGTTGTACTGGTAGCTTTGGTATGAACTTGTTTGGGATCATTTGGGTAAATGCCCATAAGTGGGATTACTGGGTCATAGGGGAGCTCTACATGGAGTCTTTTGAAGAACTTCCAAACTGCTTTCCAAAGTGGTTTAACAAGTTTACACTCCTACCAACAAAGCAGCAAGGTTCCCTTTTAGCCACATCCCCTCCAGCATCTGTCATTATTACATTTCTTGATTATAGCCATTCTAACTGGAGTGAGGTGCACTCTCAATGTTTTGATTTGCATTTCTTTTATGACTAGAAAAGTTGAGCACTTCTTCATGTGTCTAATGGATATTTTTATTTCCTCTTCAAAGAATTCTCTCTCTAAGTCTTTAGCCCACTTAGTTATGGGGCAGTTGTTCCTTTGAGGATTTGTTGTAGGGGGATTTAAGTTTTTGCATCCTAAGTATATTTTAGATATAAGACTTTGTCTATTTTATGACTCATGAAGATTTTCTCCCAGTATGTGGGCTTGCTATTGATCTTGCTAGCTATGACCTTTGTCTTGCAGAAGCTCTGCTGCTTCATTCAATCCCATTTGTCCAACCTTTCTTTGATCTGTTTTGTTTCTGGTTCTTTATTAAGAAAATTTGGGCCTGTGCTAAAGAGTCCTAGAATTTCTCCTATTCCTTCATGTAATGTTTTCATGGTGTCTGCTTTTATTTTGAGGTCTTTTATCCATTTGGAGTTGGAGTCTGGTGCAGGGTGATATATAAGGATCTAGCTTTAGTTATCTACAGGTGTTTAACCAATTTTGCCAACACCATTTACTCAAAAGGCTGTCTTTCTTTCATTCTATTTTTTAGCTCCCTTGTCAAAGGGAGCTATAGGTCAGTGGGTTCATTTCTGAGTCTTCAGTTTTATTCCATTGGTCCTGAAGTCTGTTCTTGTGCCAGTACCAAGCTATTCTTATTACTATGGCTTTTTAGTAGAGTTTGAAATTTGGAACTGATATTGCTCCAGTGCTGTTCTTTCTGCTAAGGATTGACAAACCTACAGCCAGCATTATACTTAATGGTGAAAAGTTAAAGCCATTTCTTATAAATTCAGGAATGAGATAAGGATGTCTGCTCTCTCGACTCCTCTTCAACTTAGTATTAGAATGCTATTTGGGGCAATAAGACAAGATGCTAACTTAAAGGGGATCCAAATAGAGAAAGATGAAGTAAAACTATCCCTCTTTGCAAATGACATGATATTGTATTTAATGAACCCCATCGACTGCACTCCCAAGTTAGTTGAGCTATTCAGAAACTTTGGCAAACTAGTAGAGTATAAAATTAACCCTCAGAAATCAATGGCTTGGGGAGTTCCAGGAAGATGGCGGAGGAGAAGCTGGAATCTGAACAAGCTCTGGCATAGAAAGCAGTTTTAGAGTTCCAGTGAACAGTCCTAAGCCAGAGAACCACACCAATTGTGCCATCACAGAACAGAGAGACAGGCCAGAGAGGGAAAATCCAGGCAAGGAGATAGACCTGAGCTCTTGCCAGCAGCTGCCGCTGTGGTGGCCGCGGCGGCGGCAACGGCCGTACTGCCATACCTGAAACAGAGAGAGTCCGGGACGAAAGAGCCAGACGCGGCGGGCAAGCGGATTCTACTCAATACCAGCAAGAACTGACAAGGAGCAGACATCTTCATCCTGCAGTTCGCAGACCAGAGATGACCCAGGAACCAAGACTCGGCGTGAGTAGAAGCCTGACGTCCTCACTCCTTCTCAGGGATCAGAGGAGGGAAGGCCACCCCTCCTCTCCCCCAGTACTGGAGATCTCCCTCTTGGATACCGACAAAGCTCAGCGGAGCTGCTAGCTCCAACTCAGGCCTTGGAATGAAACTAGGTTCATTTAGCAGGTCACAAGAAATTAACGGCGTGACCTGCCAGACTCAGCTCCACCCAGGGAAAAGTCACCCAGTTCGGGCGCCAGCCCTAGGAGTGACTTTCTTCATTGGGTAATCAGAGCCAGAGGCTGCCCCTCCCTTTAGCAGCCTCGACAATCAACGGAAATTCAGTAAACAGAATCCCTGAGAGTGGCTCCAGGCTGGGCTCTGTGAGTTTCTCACAAACTAGCCCCCGGGAAAAGCTACTGTTTGCTGAAAGGCCTCAACTCTACCCAGAACCTAGCCTCATCACAGCATCTCCAAACTTGAGGAAAAAGCCATCTCCCTCTTTTGTGATATTCAAAGCACACCCCCCTCCTATTGAACTTACTTGGGAGGAGGATCGAAAAATCCTGGGTAAAGCAGAGCATTTTTCTGCCTGTCCAAACAAACTGACTTAAGAAACCAACCAAGCCACAGGACCACAAACAGACCAGAGACTCCAACCAGAGGCTGATTACAGACACAAGGGAGATACAGGATTTTTCCCAACCCTCCCAAAAAAATCAAAGAACTTTTTTTCCCTCTTCTTTTTTTTTATACCTTTTACAATTTTTTTTCTTTTCTAAAACTTTTTTTAATTTTTAATTTTTACCTTTTTTTTTGAAAAAAATTGTTTTCTAGTAACTTTTCCCCCCTTATAATCTTTATTTTAGGGATACATGCATGTGTGCATTTTTCTTTGTTTTTTTTCTCTTCTTTTAAAAAAATTTTCTTTTTTTTTGCTTAGCTCGACTGAACTTCTGATCTTTTTTTTCTTTCTTCCTTATCCTTCTCACCTTTTCCTCTCTTTTGTTCTTCTTTATGGGGCTTAATTGTTGTTCTGCACATCCTCAGATAAACCCGTAGTTGACTATTAGACCCTATCCCCCATTGTGTACACACTTAATCCACAAATTTATTACTCAATTCAAAACTTCTGAGACTTAAATTCCTTAATAGCAGAACTACCTCTTTATACCTATATATTATTTTAAGTATTTTTATTTTTAAGTTTTTCACATCTCCTTTATATCCCTCCCCTTCTCTCATTATATTCATGTTCTTTGAATAGATTGTTCTTGAATCTGCATATTAATTTTTATTTTTCTATTTTTCTAGTGTCTTTTTCCCCTTTATCTTTCTTCTTGTTTTCTCTCTCTCTACTTTCATCCTATCTAACCTATTTCCTGCTTTGAGACTAGGACTTAGTTAACTCTCCCTGTACCTTCCCACATCACTCTATTCCTATTTTTTACCCACATCTCTCCCTAACCGGAATAATTTCTGGTTTACCAAATTCTTCTTTGTGGTTCGTAGCCCATTAATATATAATTGTTTGATGTTGAATAGAGGTTTCTGTTGAACTAGATTGTATCTGCAGACTATTGACGGTGCAAATTCAGACTTTGGTTGATGCTTGCCTTAACTTAGTGTTCTAGCAAAAAACTGGTGTTACTTTCACCCCAAATGGGCAGAGAAAGCTGGAAAAACACAAGAAAAATGGCAAGTCAGGGTAACTCCACATCCACTCATGATTATCAGGGGACAGAACAGATAATGAATAATCCAGAGGAGAGTTCTCAAATAGCTCTACAAATACTGCTGGCAAACATGATAAATGAAAAGACTGAAAATATACAAAGAACTCTGTATGAGCGTGATAGGGAGAGAGAGGAGGCAATCCAAAGGTTTATACAGCAATATCATGAGCGTGAGGAAGCCACTCAAAAACTGATACAGGATTTGCATGAGCAGCTTGAGAATACTCAAAGAGAAAGGCAGGAATGGCATGAACAGGCTGAGAACACTCAAAGAGAACTAAAAGAATGGCATGAACTGGAGGAAGCTAAGCAAAGAGTAATACAGGAATTGAGAGAGCAGGATGAGAATACACAAAGATCACTAAAGTCATTCATGGGATCCATTAACAAAGAGCTGAAGGAAGTCAGGGAAACCACAAAGGGAATCCTGAATGGAACCCAACAGAAAGAATGGAAGTCCAAGGAAACCATAACCAATCAACTAAGTGATTTGAGAATAAACACTGAACACCAAATTAAGGAAGTAAAGAAGTCAATACAAGATCTAAAACAAAGCTTCAACAAAGAAATTGAAGCCATCAAAGCTGACCAATTAGAAGGAAAAGAAATAAAAAAACAAAGTAGAAAGTCTTGACAGCAGGTTAGACCATGCAGAAGATCGAATCTCGGGGATTGAAGATAGCCTAGATATTATAGAGAGAGGACATACAATCATCCAAGACAAATCCAAGAAATATGATAGATCTATCCAACACCTGGAAGACACCATCAGAAGGCCTAATCTAAGGATAATGGGTGTAGAGGAGCACCTAGAAACAGAAGCTAATGGTCTAGGAAATTTGTTTAACAGGATCCTAGCAGAGAACTTCCCAAACATGCAAAAAGATAAGCCTATTCAGGTACAAGAAGCTTTTAGAACTCCAAATAGACCAGATCAGAATAGGACATCCCAACGTCACATTATAATCCACACAGGATCAACTCAGACCAAGGAAAAGATCCTTAAAGCTGTCAAGGAGAAAAGATTAATCACCTACAAAGTGAAACCAATTAGAATCACCTCAGATTTCTCAGCAGAGACAATCAAAGCAAGAAGAGCCTGGAATGACGTATGCCAAGCCCTAAAAACAAACAACTATCAACCAAGAATACTGTACCCAGCTAAAGTCTCCTTCATAACTGAAGGCCAAATAAAAACCTTCCATAGCAAAGAAAAATTGAAACAATACATCTCCACCAAACCAGCCCTACAAAAGATTCTTAAAGATGTCCTATACATAGAAAACCAAGAAGACCACAATAAAGGCCAAGAAACTGCACCTAAACTGAGAATCCAAGAACCATAGGAAGAACTCAGTGTTCTCAACCCAAGAAGGTGGATAACATGGCAGGAACTCCCAAATACCTCTCAGTCCTATCTCTTAACATAAACGGACTTAACTCTCCCATTAAGCGACATAGACTGTCTAGTTGGATTAAAAAACAAGATCCATTTATCTGCTGCCTTCAGGAGTCACATCTTGCCAGTAAAAACAAACACACTTTCAATGTTAAAGGCTGGAGCAAAATCTACCAAGCAAACGGCCCCCATAAACAGGCGGAAATTGCAATCCTAATATCAGATAAAATAGACTTCAACTTAAAATTTGTGAGAAGAGATAAAGAAGGTCGCTACATATTAATGAAGGGATCTCTCCTTCAGGAGGATATTACAATTCTAAATATCTATTCGCCAAAAAATGGAGCACCCAAATTTATCCAAGAAACACTACTTTCCCTTAAATCCCACATAGATCCAAAGACATTAATTGTTGGGGATTTTAACACACCACTCTCCCCACTAGATAGATCAACTAGGCAAAAACTCAACAGAGAAACCACAGATCTAAACAGCTACATAGATCAACTAGATTTAACAGACATCTACCGAATATTTCACCCAACAGCGTCAGAATACACATTCTTCTCAGCAGCACATGGGACATTTTCTAAAATAGACCACATTTTAGGCCACAAACAAACTTGTCCAAATTCAGAAACATTGAAGTTATACCTTGCATTCTCTCTGACCACAAGGGAATAAAATTAGAACTCAACACCAAAAGCCATCAAAGAAAGTCCGGTATCACATGGAGGCTGAACAACACACTGCTGAAGCACGAGTGGGTCATGGAAGAGATTAGAAAGGAAATTCAAATGTTCATGCTATTCAACAAAAATGAACACACAAATTACCAGCTCCTCTGGGACACAGAAAAGGCAGTACTCAGAGGCAAGTTTATAGCTCTGAGCTCCTACATCAACAAATTAGAGAGATCTGAAACCAACAATTTAATGAGACATCTGAACCTCCTTGAAAAAGAGCAGCAAGATAAACCCCAATCCAGTAGACGGAAAGAAATAATCAAAATTAAATCAGAATTAAATGAATTAAAATCCAAAAAAACTATAGAAAGAATCAACAAAACAAAGAGTTGGTTCTTTGAAAAAATTAACAAAATTGACAGACCCTTAGCAAATCTTAGAAAAAGAAGAGAACACACCCAAATAAATAAACTCAGAGATGAGAATAGAAACATCACCACGGAAACAACCAAGATTCAGAACATTATAAGGGAATACTTCTCAAAACTTTATGCTAATAAGTTTGAGAACTTGACAGAAATGGACCTTTTCCTAGCAAATATTGACATGCCAAAACTAAACCAAGATGAGTTAAACCAGCTTAACAGGCCCATATCAAGCATTGAAATAGAAACAGCAATAAGAGACCTCCCAGCTAAGAAAAGTCCAGGACCAGATGGTTTTACAGCAGAATTTCACAAGGCCTTCAAAGCAGAGCTCACACCAATACTCCTCCAATTCTTCAATGAAATTGAAAGAGAGAGTTCACTACCAAACACATTCTATGAAGCCATCATAACCCTCATCCTAAAACCAGGCAGGGACTCATCAAAGAAAGAGAACTACAGACCCATTTCTTTGATGAACATTGATGCAAAACTTCTCAACAAAATTTTGGCCAATCGAATTCAACAATTCATCCAAAAAATCATACACCACGATCAAACAGGATTCATTTCAGGGATGCAAAACTGGTTCAATATACGCAAATCAATTAATATTATTCATATTTGATGTCAGTATAACATGTGGAGGAGATGGGGACAAATAAGTCGTTTAAGGATTCAGGTGGACCTGTTACAACAATGAGAAGTACAAAATGTCATGTCAAAACCAACTTTACAATGTCGGTGTGGGGGGGGAGGGGGGTATAATTGGGTGGGGGGAGGGGGGAGGCTGGGAAGGGAGGTGAAGGGTAAACAAAGGAGGAGGCTGCAATGCTTGGTAAGAAATGTATGCATTATCCTGCCCATGTAATTGTAGCCCCTCTGTACAGTATGTTCTCAAATAAAATAAAATAAAATTAAAAAAAACAAAAGAAAACAAACAAACACAAAAAATTAATATTATTCATCACATCAACAGGAGCAAGAATAAGAACCACATGGTTATCTCAATAGATGCAGAAAAAGCATTCGACAAGATCCAACACCCCTTTATGATGAAGGTTTTGGAAAAATTAGGAATCCATGGAACATTCCTCAATACAATAAAGGCTGTATATGTCAAACCTACAGCCAGCATTATACTTAATGGTAAAAAACTAAAGCCATTTCCTCTTAACTCAGGAACAAGACAAGGATGTCCACTCTCTCCACTTCTCTTCAATCTAGTATTAGAATGCCTAGCCACAGCAATAAGACAAGATGCAGACATAAAGGGGATCCAAATAGGGAAAGAAGAAATAAAACTCTCCCTCTTTGCAGATGACATGATCTTGTATTTAAAGAATCCCGTAGACTCCAATCCCAAATTACTCAAGCTGATTCAAAACTTTGGCAAAGTAGCAGGGTATAAAATTAACCCCCAAAGATCAATGGCTTTTCTGTATGCCAACAATGAGAAAAGTGTGGCTGAAACAACTCCATTTGTAATAGCCCCACAAAAAAATAAAATACCTAGGAATTAACTTAACCAAAGAAGTGAAGGACCTCTATGATGAAAACTTTAAAATCTTGAAAAAGGAAATCCAAACAGAACTTAGAATATGGCAAAACCTCCCATGCTCCTGGATTGGAAAGATAAACATCGTGAAAGTGGCAATACTTCTCAAGGCTATCTACAAATTCAATGCGATACCTATCAAAATTCCAACCTCATTCTTCAAGGAAATAGAAGAGGCAATCCAAAAATTCATATGGAACAATAAAAGACCCCGAATAGCAAAAACGGTCCTCAACGGAAAGAACACTGCTGGAGGAATATCAATACCAAATTTCAAACTGTACTATAAAGCCATAGTAATCAAAACAGCTTGGTACTGGCATAAGAACAGACCTCAGGACCAATGGAATAGAATTGAAAACTCAGAAATGAACCTACAGACCTATAGCAAACTAATCTTTGATAAGGGAGCTAAAATAATAGAATGGAAGAAAGACAGCCTCTTCAGTAAATGGTGCTGGCAAAATTGGTTAACGAATTGTAGAAAACTAAAGCTAGATCCTTATATATCACCCTGCACCAGAATCAACTCCAAATGGATCAAAGACCTCGGAGTGAAAGCAGATACTCTGAAAACATTACAGGATGGAATAGGAGAAACCCTAGGCCTCGTTGGCTCAGGCCGAAATTTTGTTAATAGAGACCCAACAACCCAACAAATCAAAGAAAGGTTGGACAAATGGGATTGCATGAAGTTGCAGAGCTTCTGCATGGCAAAGGACATAGCTAGCAAGATCAATAGAAACCCCACAGATTGGGAAACGATCTTCACTAGCCATACAACGGACAAGGATCTCATATCTAAAATATACTTGGAGCTCAAAAAATTAAATCCCCCAACAACAAATCCTCAAAGAAACAACTGCCCAATAAATAAGTGGGCTAAAGACTTGAAGAGAAACTTCTCTGAAGAAGAAAGAAGGACGGCCAACAGACATATGAAGAAATGCTCAACATCTCTAGCCATAAAAGAAATGCAAATCCAAACAACATTGAGATACCACCTCACCCCAGCTAGAATGGCTATAATCAAGAACTCTGACAACAACAGATGCTGGAGGGGATGTGGACACAAGGGAACCTTACTTCATTGTTGGTGGGAGTGTAAACTTGTTCAACCACTTTGGAAAGCAGTATGGAGGTTCCTGAAAAGACTTCACATAGAGCTCCCCTATGACCCAGCAATCCCACTTTTGGGCATTTACCCAAATGTTTACAAACAGGACCACACTAAAGCTACTAGCACAACTACGTTTATTGCAGCATTATTTACTATAGCTAAGATATGGAACCAACCCAGATGCCCCTCAGTAGATGAATGGATCAAGAAAATGTGGTATATATACACAATGGAATTCTATGCCTCCATCAGAAAGAATGATTTTTCCCCATTTGTTAGGAAATGGAAAGGCTTGGAAAAAATTGTATTAAGTGAAGTAAGCCAGGCCCAAAGAAACAAAGGTCCCATGGTTTCCCTTATTTGCAATATCTAGTATATGTATGAGTCAAGCAGGAAAGGTCAGATAATGTGATGTTAGGAAAATGAACCCTTAGATAAGTATTTAAATGTGTTTTTCTTTCATGCATTTGTTTCTAACTCATTTATAAGATTATTTCTTTGTAGCTTTGTATGTCCCTCCCCCACATTACAACCCCTGCTTTCACTATATTTGATGTCGGTATAATTTGTGGAGGAGATGGGGAAAAACAAGTCGGTTAAGGATACAGGTGGCTGCGATGCAACTATGAGAAGTACAAGTTGTCATGTCAAAAACGAACTTTACAACTTTGATGCGGGGAGGGGGGGCAGGATTGGGTGGGAGGAGGCTGGGAAGGGATGTGAAGGGTAAACAAAGGAGAAGGCTGCAATGCTTGATAAGAAATGTACTCATTATCTTACCCATGTAATTGTAACCCCTCTGTACAATATGTTCACAAAAAATTTAAAAAAACAATAAAAAAGAGAAATCAATGGCTTTCCTGTATTCCAATAACGATAAGTGTGCAGCTGAAATTAGGAAAGCAACCCCTTTTTAATAGCCTCATAAAAAATAAAATACAAAAAAAAATAAAATACCTAGGAGTTAACTTAAGAGGTGAAGGACCTCTATGATGGGAACTTTAAAAACCTGAAAAAGAAAATTAAAGCAGAACTAAGGAAGTGCGAAGCCTCCCATTCTCCTGGATTGGGAGGGCTAACATCATGAAAATGGCCATACTGCCCAAGGCTAAATCCAAATTCAATGTGATAACTAGCAATATCCCATTGTGACTCTTCAATGAAATAGAAGAAGCAATCCAAAAGTTCATACGGAACAATAAAATACCCCGAATAGCAAAGAAGTTTATTGTGATTCTCATTTTGTATTACCACTTTGATTCTACAAAGTAATTTATGGATTTTAACTTTCTTCCCTCCCTTTTGGATAAAGCTCACAAAAACCCTGCCTCTAGCTCCCAAGACACTTAACTCTTAGGTCTGGACAATTGTTCCTAGATAGAGAGTTACTAGTTACAAAACTAGTCCGTTTTGATCTCATGAGCAAACAGCTTTATTCCCCCCTCTCAAATTTATTTCCTGATAGGCATTTCAGTGTAAAATATATCTGGATCATTGTCAATCTTTTCACTTTTCTTCCTTCTCTTACCCCAACCCCACCTATCCTTTCAAGTTTCCTACTTACATTCTCACATATGTACATTGAGTGTTATGATTGTATTAGTCCACCATTTCCCTCTCCATTCTTCTGCCCTACTCCCCTTAAGCCCAGCGCTCCCTTTTAAGACTTGTTTCAACTTCATGGTATTTTGTTAAATTTCTCCGCCTTTGGCATTTGGCTTTGGGCTTGCCACATTCTCTCTTCCATGCTTGACCTACACAAATGAGGCTATTTTTCCACATTTCTAATCTCTGAATGGCTGAGGCAGGTCTCCTTTACTATTCACCTTCTGTCCTAAATTCAAAATTGGACCATCAGGACAATCCAATAAAGTTTTTTTCTTCTCTATACACTGAAGATGGAAGGAAAATAATTTCCATGCTTTCAGCATGATACTATCCATCATGAATTTCCATTGCTTCTCACTTCAGCAATCTAATTTTTTATTTTTATCCATTTTTATTGTAAAAATCGTGTACAGAGAGGTTACATTTACATGAGTAATATTTTCTGCAACATATTCACACACTTTAAGTGAATATCGAGGGTAATTTACCTAGCATTGGAAGTTTAGGAACGGTCTTCAATTTCTGATGATAGAAGCAGGAGTCAGTTTAATTTTGTAGATTCCACTATGGCGTGAGCCCTTTAATCTTCTAAATTTTCAATAAATTTAGAGTTACTTTTTATTAATAATTACAAACGTCTTATTTCAGTATTTGAAAAGCTGCCCCAATTATTTTACAACTTTCACATTAAGCTAGACTGAACATTTTCCTCCTATTTCCCCCACTAGTTTAGCTTAAGTCTCCTTTGACTTTATTTTTTGACAGTCCAAGGGAAGAAGGTATACAGAGAGATGATCATTACTCAGGCATCTCCTTCCTCTTCTGTTTGTGCTATTCTTGTTGAGAGGAAGGCTAGATCAGGGAACAATAATGATGCTTGAGGGCTGGGAATGTGGCTCAGTGGTAGAGCACTTGCCTTGAATGCATGAGGCCCTGGGTTCTATTCCTCAGCACCACATAAACAAAAAGAAAGAACCCGGAAGTGACACTGTGGCTCAAATGGTAGAGTGCTAGCCTTGAGCTGAAGAGCTGAGGGACAGCACCCAAACCCAGAGTTCAGGCCCCATGACCAGACCCCCTCCCCCCCCCAAAAAAAGAGTGATGCTTGACTTCACCATACAAGGGAGCATTCCTGGCATGTCAATTATTGTTTCTCTAGGTCACAGAGGTCAAAATGAAGGTCAGGTCACCAGGTCAAAGGGACAATTTCTCTTGTAGTGCTATTCATGATTTCTCCATTGTCAGCGCTGATCACTGCCCAGGTTACCCTTTGAGATTCATGTGGATTCCATAGGGCCATTGTTGGAACTGGGAGGGCCAGGACAGCCAACAGCTAGATTATCACCATCTGCAATTGTTAGGGAACATAAGAGTTTCTCAAGGGCTGGTTGACCTTGGGGATGGTTAGTAGTTATATTTTTAGCTTTCCTTCTTTTAAACCAAGCTGAGACCACCATAGCCATTTCCTTTCTTTGTTGATTAGTTTATCCTTGGGCATCCTTGTGTATAGAGGAAACGGTAAAAACTTCAGGTTCCTGGCCGGGATCCAAATGGGGACTTTCCTCCCTATGGGAAAAATGCATCCAAATCCCCTCCCCATGGTAACTAGGGAGTCAGGTCCTCTCCATTGTTGTGTCAGAGGGTCCTTCCACCTGACTTTCACTTGGTGCTTAGGGTTTAGTTGTCCCCAGTGCTTCTGAAATCTGGATTCAGTTGCCCCTTTTGAAAAATTTAAAATATTAACGGTAAACAAAGCTATCTATAACTGTATATGGAGGTTAACTCCCCCTTCTTGTTTTAATAATTGTTCTTTAAGACATTGATGATTTCTCTCTATAATTGCTTGGCCTTGGTGATTATAGGAATCTGAGAGAATTTATGTTGAAGACCTCTCCAATTGATGTGGGTTAAATCATGTAAATGGGTGGCCTCTTGTAATGTTAATGCTTGTGAGCCAGAAGCTAACTGGTCCACCTAATTATTGCCCATGGATAAAAACCCAGGAAGTTTTGAATGCCCTCTCAATGTTGAATATGAATTGGGACTCCCGTCCTTCTAATAGGCCCTTAAGGGTAACCAGAAGGGGGGAAATAGGGTTTCCTTCCAGCTTAATATGTGCCTGGGGAATATGAGGGAGCAAGTTAACCATGTGTAGGCTATCAGAATACAAGTTAATGGGTTTTTGAATGTCCTGAAGGGCCATAATTATGGCCAGCATTTCTTTATATTGTGCTGACCTTTGACAAGTTTGAAATCTTTGTTGGCTGGGGTCTTTTGTTGCTCCTCAAAGGCTGCATATGCAGAGCCTGCTTAACCTTCATCAGTGAAAACACGGAGGGCACCAGGAATAGGCATAGGAGAAAATAGAGAAGGCATTTGGAAGGGAAGTCCCCTTAACATGACGGTCCATTTGGATGGCCCGTAATGGCAGTCAATTTGGCCTAGAAACCCCTCCAGGGAGAGAGCAAGACAAGCATTGGCTCGAATGAGCCACTCAACGTCTGCCATCCAAAAAGGAAAAACAATAGAGTGAGGGTCGAGGCTATATTGCCTTTGGGCTTGGGTCCTTCCCTTGACAATAGCATCGGCAAATTGGTCTGCCTGAGAGTACACCTGAGGCCTGCCCCCCAGAGGAGTGTGAACCCACTCTAATGGCTCCCCCTGTGGCTTAAAACTGCAGAAATCAGTGTGACACTCACAAACAACCAGAGGGAAATAGGCTCCAAAATAAAATACCTCTTCAGGGAAAGTGTAAAAATATTGCCCAATGGCTGTTTAAAATTGTAATAACTTCGTGGGGCGTCCTGTCTTTTAGTAGGTCAAATAAGGGCACAAGACTATCTTTAGGGATGGGAACCCATGGCAACAGCCAATTGATTTCCCCTAAAAGACTTTGAAGTTGGGTTAGGGTCAGAGAGGCTAGAATATCCAGCAAACGATTAAGGGGGCTGGCCTGAGTCAAGGTAAAGTGGGATCTGAGCACCTTAAAAGGAGGTACCTTTAGAATTTTATTGAGCACTATGGTTGAACCTCCCTTTTTTAATATGGCGAGAATCTGGGCCAGAAAGCCCTCCAGGTGGCTTGGGTCTTGGTGCCCCAGAATTATATCATCCATGTAGGCATAAGGAAGGGAGGTATCTGAACCCAGCACAGGCCCTAAAAGTGTGGCCAAGTATTGTTGGCAAAAGGCCGGGCTATTGGCCATTCCCTGTAGCAGCACCGTCCATTCAAACCCCTGATCAGGCTGGGAAAAATTAAGAGGAGGGTTTGAGAAGGCAAAACTTCTCGCAGTCATCCAGATGCAGGGAAATAGAAAAAAAACGATCTTTAATATCAATCAAACCAAGGTATATTCTGAAGGTATAGTGGGAGTCCAGTGCATACCTCTTAGGGGTGTTCCTACTAGCTCCATCCTTTCATTTACCTTATGTAGATCTTGGAGCATGCGCCAGGCCCCAAATGCTTTTTGAATAACAAATATGAGTGTGTTCCAAGGACTGTAGAATAGTCTATGTGCCCAAGGTTTATCTGTTCCTCCACCAAAAGGTAGAGGGCTACAAATTTAGGTTTGGTCAATGGCCACTGCTCCACCCAAATAGGGCTTCCTGGTTTCCACCTAATGGGAGGTACTTGGGGGGCAGTGGCCTTTAAGATTGGGGGTGCACCCGAGTGGGTTCCTTATGTTCCTCTCTGTAATTATCAAAATTAAAAAATCCTTTTCCTTAACTCTTTCTAGATCCTGTTTAAGCCTTTGTGCTTCTTCTCCATCCAGAATATCATCATAGAATGCTCGATGGTTCATAGTGACCACAGCATCCTTTTGTCCCAGCATGTCTTGCCCTAGTAAATTGGCGGTGAGGTTTTTGCCACTAGAGGGCATATCTTTCCCTGCTCTCCATCTGGGCTAGTCCATTTCATAAGGGCAACCAACTCTTTGGACTGGGAGTTGCCTCCTACCCCCAATATCGGGGGTCCAGGTGCAAGCTTCCAGTCTGAGGGCACTTCCTCCTCCCTGAGTAGGTAGGGTTAAATTTGTCCCCATGTCAATTAGGCAGTGAAACTGCTTCCCACCTATGAAAATACTCATTTTAGGGCAGAGTCCTTCCACCAAGGGGATGATCCAATGGGCCTGGGTCATCCTGCCATGAGGTTGCTTGGGCTTTACAGCAGAGGGGTTTCCTCCTTGAGTTAACTGGGCTGGAGGACACCCCTCCCCTAGTTTAAAGGCTTCCCATCTAAATCAAATTTGGATCGACAATCCAAAGTTCCAATGGTACCCCTTCCTGGGCCAGGGTATAGGGGGCGGTTTGGACCTTCCAGGCCAGTTGGCAGGGGATTGTTGTGAATAGTCCCTCTTAAAGTGCCCCTCCTGCCCGCATTTAAAACAAGTCCCTGTCCCCGATGGTCTTGGGGTTCCTTGGCCCTGGGCTGCAAGTGCCTGGGTAATAGCCTCAGTCATTGCAGATGTCTGAGCCTGTAAAGCTAAAGCTAGTGATAGGGACTGGTGCTGTTGCTTTTCCACATCCAGCGAGGCCACCATCCATCTGCTCAGGGAACACTCTCTCAATCCCGCACAGGCTGTGCGGTGGTCTGCATTCATCCCTTCCAAAACCAGTAGCTTTAAAAACTGATTCCAGAAGTCCTCTGCTGGCAACTTGTGGTGAACACTCTGTTGGACTCCATCTATAAAAACAGGTAGAGGCTTACCCTGTTTTTGTTTCACTCCTGCTATGGGGGACTCAGTGGGTCCTTCATCCAGCTTGTACCACACAGCAAGTCCTGTGTGCCTCACCTGGTCATGTTACACAGCAAGTATTGTTGCCTGTTGGATGCCCGTGTTCCTGTTAACATGGAAGAAGTAATAGGTATTACGGGTTGAGCCTGCCGGGTTTTCGTCACCCACACTCTGCATTCCTCCTTAAAGAAGGCACACCATTTAAAAAACTGAGAACTGGTGAGGACAGCTTTGGCCACATCCAGCCAGTACTTAGGGACACACAGTACTTAGGGACCCTCACATTAACCCTAACCCTAAGCATCACCCTCAACATAATCCTAACCCTAACCCTAACCCTCACCCAAACCCTAACCCTACCCTGCACCCTAACCCTCACCCTAATCCTCACCCTCACCCTAACACTAACCCTAACCCTCACTCTAACCCTCACCTTAACCCTAACGCTAACCTTAACCCTCACTCTAAACCTCACCCTAACCCTTACTCTCATCCTACCCATAACCCGAACCCTAACCCTAACCATCACACTAACCCTAACCCTAACACTACCCTGCACCCTAACCCTCACCCTAACCCTAACCCTAACCCTAACCCAGACCCTAACCCTAACCCTTACATTAACCCTAACCCTAAACCCTAAGCCTAACCCTAACCCTAAACCCTAACCCTAACCCTGACCCTAACCCTAACCGTAAACCCTAACCCTGAACCTAACACTCACCCTAACCCTAAACATAACCATAACCCTCTACTGTTTACAGCTTTGACGGCTACACTGTACTCAACCTGAGGAGTAAGTTGAACCTCTACTCATGGCACTCTGTGAAAGTTTGGAGAACTAGACGTCAGTTGTTTGGGACACAACTACTGTCCATCCAGGACTATGGACGGCACTAGGTATGTCAGGCTCTAATTAGTCCACGGTTGTGTTGATCAGAATGACCTCAGCCGCGAACACTCAGAATGAGGTTCTGAGTTATTGCAACATAGGAGGGTTTCACTCCTTTCAAGGCTTCTTAGGAAGAATTCCAGAATCTTGCTGCCTGCAGGCCTCTGGGTGTGCCGGGTGAACATCTACTTTTAAATCCTCCATGGTTTCTTCTACATCTGTGAAGTTTGACAAGGGTACACAGTTTGCATTGCTGCCCAATTGCGCCTGCAGAACTCTGCCACAGTTGCAAACATTCAGACATAGCATCCAGTTATGCTTTTCACCGTAGGCCACTGCCAGCTGACTGGGAATTTCTGCTTCCCGTTCTTCTAACCTGAGTGCTACTGATTACAGATTTGAAGGCTACACTCTACTCAAGCTGAGGAGGAAGTTGAAACTCCAATTATGGCACTGTGTGAAAGTTTGGAGAACTAGACCTCAGTTGTTTGGGACGGGACCACTGTCCATCCAGGACTATGGACGGCAATGGTTATATCAGGCTCTAATTAGTCCACGGTTGTGTTCATAAGAATGACCTCGGCCGCAAAACCTCAGAATGAGATTCTGAGTTATTGCAACATAGGAGCATTTCACTCCTTTCAAGGCTTCTTAGGAAGAATTGCAGAATCTTGCTGCCGCCAGGTTTCCCTGTGTTCCGGGTGAACATCTCCTTGTAAATCCTCCGTGGTTTCTTCTACATCTGTGAAGTTTGGCAATGGTACCCAGTTTGCATCGCTGCACAGTTGCGCCTGCAGACCTCTGCCACAGTTGCAAACATTCAGACATGGCAAGCAGGTATGCTTGTCCCCATAGGACACTGCCAGCTGACTGGGAATTTCTGCTTCCCGTTCTTCTCACCTGAGTGCTACTGATTACAGCTTTGAAGGGTACACTCTACTCAACCTGAGGAGTAAGTTGAACCTCTACTTATGGCACTTTGTGAAAGTTTGGAGAACTACACCTCAGTTGTTTGGGATGCGACCTCTGTCAATGCAGGTCTATGGCTGGCACTGGCTATATCAGGCTCTAATTAGTGCACGGTTGTGTTCATCAGAATGAACTTGGCCGCGAACACTCAGAATGAGGTTCTGAGTTAATGCAACATAGGATCGTTTCACTCCTTTCAAGGCTTCTTAAGAAGAATTCCAGAATATTGCGGCCGAAAGGCCTCTGGGTGTTCTGGGTGAACATCTCCTTGTAAATCCTCCGTGGTTTCTTCTACATCCAAGAAGTTTGGCAAGGGTATGCAGTTTGCATTGCTGCACAATTACGCATGCAGTGCTCTGCCGCGATTGCAAACATTCAGACGTGGCAGCCAGATATGCTTGTCCCCGTAGGACACTGCCAGCTGACTAGGAATTTCTGCTTCCCCTTCTTCTCACCTGAGTGCTACTGATTACAGCTTTGACGGCTACACTGTACTCAACCTGAGGAGTAAGTTGAACCTCTTCTTATGGCACTCTGTGAAAGTTTGGAGACCTAGACCTCAGTTGTTTGGGACATGACCACTGTCCATCCAGGTCTATGGATGGCATTGGCAATATCAGGCTCTAATTACACCACGTTTGGGTTCATCAGAATGACCTCGGCCGCAAAACCTCAGAATGATGTTCTGAGTTATTGCAACATAGGAGCGCTTGACTCCTTTCAAGGCTTCTTATGAAGAATTCCAGAATCTTGCTGCCGGCAGGCCTCCGGGTGTTCCGGGTGAACATCTCCTTGTAAATCCTCCGTGGTTTCTTCTACCTCCGTGAAGTTTGGCAAGGGTATGCAGTTTGCATTGCTGCACAATTGCACCTGCAGACCTCTGCTGCAGTTGCAAACATTCAGACGTGGCAAACAGGTAAGCTTGTTCAAGTAGGACCCTGCCAGCTGACTTGGAATTTCTGCTTCCGGTTCTTCTCACCTGAGTGCTACTGATTACAGCTTTGAAGGCTACAATCTACTCAACCTGAGGAGTAAGTTGAACCTCTACTTATGGCACTCTGAGAAAGTTTGGAGAACTAGACCTCAGTTGTTTGGAACGCGAGAACTGTCCATCCAAGAATATGGATGGCATCGGCTATATCAGGCAATAATTAGTACACGGTTGTGTTGATCAGAATGACCTCGGCCGCAAACACTCAGAATGAGTTTCTGAGTTATTGCAACATAGGAGCGTTTCACCCCTTCAAGGTTTCCTAGGAAGAATTCCAGAATCTTACTGCCGGCAGGCCTCCGGGTGTTCCAGGTGAACATGTCCTTGTAAATCCTCCATGGTTTCTTCTACACCGGTGAAGGTTGGCAAGGGTCCGCAGTTTGCATTGCTGCACAATTGGGTCTGCAGAGCTCTGCAGCAGTTGCAAACATCAGATGTGGCAGCCACATATGCTTTACCCTGTAGGCCACTGCCAGCTGACTGGGAATATATGCTTCCCGTTCTTCTCACCTGAGTGCTACTGATTACAGCTTTGATGGCTACACTGTACTCAACCTAAGGAGGAAGTTGAACCTCTAATTATGGCACTCTCTGAAAGTTTGGAGAACTAGACCTCAGTTGTTTGGGACGGGACCACTGTCCATCCAGGGCTATGGATGGCACTGGTTATATCAGGCTCTAATTAGTCTACGGTTGTGTTCATCAGAATGACCTCGGCAGCGAACACTCAGAATGAGGTTCTGAGTTATTGCAACATCGGAGCGTTTCACACCTTCAACGCTTCCTAGGAAGAATTCCAGAATCTTTCTGCCGGCAGGCCTCCGGGTGTTTCAGGTGAACATCTCCTTGTAAATACTCCGTGGTTTCTTCTACACCGGTGAAATTTGGCAAGGGTACGCAGTTTCCATTCCTGCACAATTGCGCCTGCTGAGCTCTGCCGCTATTGTAAGCATTCAGACATGACAGCCAGATATGCTTGTCCCCGTAGGACACTGGCAGCTGACTGGGAATATATGCTTCCCATTCTTCTCACCTGAGTGCTACTGATTACAGCTTTGTGGCTATACTCTACTCAACCTGAGGAGTAAGTTGAACCTCTACTTATGGCACTCTCTGAAAGTTTGGAGAACTAGACCTCAGTTGTTTGGGACGCGACCACTGTCCTTCCAGGACTATGGACGGCACTGGCTTTATCAGGCTCTAATTAGTGCATGGTTGTGTTCATCAGAATGACCTCGGCCACGAACACTCAGAATGAGGTTCTGAGTTATGGCAACATAGGAGCGTTTCACTCCTTTCAAGGCTTCTTAGGAAGAATTGCAGAATCTTGCTGCTGCCAGGTTTCCCTGTGTTCCGGGTGAACATCTCCTCGGAAGTCCTCCGTGGTTTCTTCTACATCTGTGAAGTATGGCAAGGGTACGCAGTTTGCATTGCTGCACAATTGCGCCTGCAGACCTCTGCTGCAGTTGTAAACACTCAGACATGGCAAGCAGGTATGCTTGTCCCCATAGGACACTGCCAGCTGACTGGGAATATCTGCTTCCCATTCTACTCACCTGAGTGCTACTGATTACAGCATTGAAGGCTACATTATACTCAACCTGAGGAGTAAGTTGAACCTCTACTTATGACACTCTGGGAACGTTTGGAGAACTAGAGCTCAGTTGTTTGGCACGCCACCACTGTCCATCCAGCACTATGGACGTCACTGCACACATCTGGTTCTAATTAGTCCACGGTTGTGTTCAGCTGAATGACCTCTGCCGGGAACACTCAGAATGAGGTTCTGAGTTATTGCAACATAGCAGCGTTTCACTGCTTTCAAGGCTTCTTAGGAAGAATTCCGGAATCTTGCTGCCGGCAGGCCTCCGGCTGTTCCGGTTGAACATCTCCTTGTAAATCCCCCGTGGTTTCTTGTACACCCGTGAAATTTGGCCAGGGTATGCACTTTGCATTGCTGCACAATTGCGCCTGCCTAGCTCTAATGTGGTTGCAAACATTCAGGCGTGGCAGCCAGATAGGCTGGTCCACGTAGGACACTGCCTGCAGACTGGGTATATCTGCTTCCGGTTCTTCTCACCTGAGTGCTACTGATTCCAGCTTTGACGGCTACACTCTACTCAACCGGAGCATTAAGTTGAACCTCAACTTATGGCACTTTGTGAAAGTGTTGAGAACTAGAGCTCAGTTGTTTGGCACACCACCACTATCCATCCAGCACTATGGAAGGCACTGCCTACATCTGGCTCTAATTAGTCCACGGTTGTGTTCAGCTGAATGACCTCAGCCGGGAACACTCAGAATGAGGTTCTGAGTGATTGCAACATAGGAGTGTTTCACTGCTTTCAAGGCTTCTTAGGAAGCATTTTGGAATCTTGCTGCCGGCAGGCCTCCAGCTGTTCCGGGTGAACATCTCCTAGTAAATCACCCGTGGTTTCTTATACACCCGAGAAATTTGGCCAAGGTATGCAATTTGCATTGCTGCACAATTGCGCCTGCCTAGCTCAACCGCGGTTACAAACATTCAAGCGTGGCAGCCAGATAGGCTGGTACCCGTAGGACAGTGCCAGCAGACTGGGTATATCTGCTTCCCGTTCTTCTCACCTGAGTGCTACTGATTCCAGCTTTGAAGGCTACACTCTACTCAACTGGAGCAGTAAGTTGAACCTCAACTTAGGGCACTTTGTGAAAGTGTTGAGAACTAGAGCTCAGTTGTTTGGCATGCCACCACTATCCATCCAGCACTATGGACGTCACTGCTTACAGACGGCTCTAATTGGTCCACGGTTGTGTTCAGCCAAATGACCTCTGCCGAGAACACTCAGAATGAGTTTCTGAGTTATTGCCACATAGGAGCGTTTCACTGCTTTCAAGGCTTCTTAGGAAGAATTCCGGAATTTTGCTTCTGGCAGGCCTCCGGCTGTTCCGGGTGAACATCTCCTTGTAAATCCCCCGTGGTTTCTTCTACACCCGTGAAATTTGGCCAGGTTATGCAGTTTGCATTGCTGCACAATTGCGCCTGCCTAGCTCTGCCGCGGTTGCAAACATTCAGGCGTGGCAGCCAGATAGGCTGGTCCCCTTAGGACACTGCCAGCGGACTGGGTATATCTGCTTCCCGTTCTTCTCAACTGAGTGCTACTGATTCCAGCTTTGACCGCTACACTCAACTCAACCTGAGCAATAAGTTGAACCTCAACTTATGGCACTTTGTGAAACTTTTGAGAACTGGAGCTCCGTTGTTTGGCACACCACCACTGTCCATCCAGCACTATGGACGGCACTGCCTATATCAGGCTCTAATTAGTCCACGGTTGTGTTCAGCTGAATGACCTGTGCCGGGAACACTCAGAATGAGGTTCTGAGTTATTGCAACATAGGAGCGTTTCACTGCTTTTAAGGCTTCTTAGGAAGAATTCCGGAATCTTGCTGCCAGCAGGCCTCTGGCTGTTGTGGGTGAACATCTCCTTGTAAATCCCCCGTGGTTTCTTGTACAACCGTGAAATTTGGTGAGGGTATGCAGTTTGCATTGCTGCACAATTGGGCCTGCCTAGCTCTGCCTCGGTTGCAAACATTCGGGCGTGGCAGCCACATAGGCTGGTCCCCGTAGGACACTGCCAGCGGACTGGGTATATCTGCTTACCGTTCTTCTCACCTGAGTGCTACTGATTCCAGCTTTGACGGCTACACTCTACTCAACCGGAACAGTAAGTTGTACCTCAACTTAGGGCACTTTGTGAAAGTTTTGAGAACTAGAGCTCAGTTGTTTGGCACGCCACTACTGTCCATCCAGCACTATGGATGGCACTGCCTACACCTGGCTCTAATTAGTCCACGGTTGTGTTCAGCCGAATGACCTCTGCCGGTAACACTCAGAATGAGGTTCTGAGTTATTGCAACATAGGAGCGTTTCACTGCTTTGAAGGCTTCTTAGGAAGAATTCCAGAATCTTGCTGCCGACAGGCCTCCACCACTTCTGGGTGAACATCTCCCTCTAAATCCCCCATGGTTTCTTGTACACCCGTGAAATTTGGCCAGGTTATGCAGTTTGCATTGCTGCACAATTGCGCCTGCCTGGTCTGCCGGGGTTGCAAACAATCAGGCGTGGCAGCCAGATAGGCTGGTCCCCATAATACACTGCCAGCGGACTAGGTATATCTGCTTCCCATTCTTCTCACCTGAGTGCTACTGATTCCAGCTTTGACGGCTACACTCTACTCAACCGGAGCAGTAAGTTGAAGCTCATCTTATGTCACTTTGTGAAAGTGTTGAGAACTAGAGCTCAGTTGTTTGGCACACCACCACTGTCCATCCAGCTATATGGACGGCACTGCGTACATCTGGCTCTAATTAGTGCACGGTTGTGTTCAGCTGAATGACCTCTGCCGGGAAAAATCAGAATGAGGTTCTGAGTTATTGCAACATAGGAGTGTTTCACTGCTTTCAAGGCTTCTTAGGAAGAACTCCGGAATCTTGCTGCTGGCAGGCCACCCGCTGTTCCGGTGAACATCTCCTTGTAAATCCCCCCTGGTTTCTTGTACACCCGTGAAATTTGGCCAGGTTATGCAGTTTGAAATGCTGCACAATTGTGCCTGCCTAGCTCTGCCACAGTGGCAAACATTCAGGCATGGCAACCAGATAGGCTGGTCCCCGTAGGACACTGCCAGCGGACTGGGTATATCTGCTTCCCGTTCTTCTCACCTGAGTGCTACTGATTCCAGCTTTGACGGCTACACTCTACTCAACCGGACCAGTAAGTTGAACCTGAACTTATGGCACTTTGTGAAAGTGTTGAGAACTAGAGCTCAGTTGTTTGGCACGCCACCACTGTATATCCAGCACTATGGACGACACTGCCTACTTCTGGCTCTAATTAGTCCACGGTTGTGTTCAGAAGAATGACCTCTGCCGGGAACACTCAGAATGAGGTTGTGAGTTATTGCAACATAGGAGCGTTTCACTGCTTTCAAGGCTTCTTAGGAAGAATTCCGGAATCTTGCTGCCAGCAGGCCTCCGGCTGTTCCGGATGAACATCTCCTTGTAAATCCACCGTGGTTTCTTGTACACCCGTGAAATTTGGCGAGGTTTTGCAGTTTGCATTGCTGCACAATTGCGCCTGCATAGCTCTGCCGCAGTGGCAAACATTCAGGCGTAGCAGCCAGATCCGCTGGTCCCGGTAGGACACATCCAGCGGACTGGGTATATCTGCTTACCGTTCTTTTCACCTGAGTGCTACTGATTCCAGCTTTGCAAGCTACACTCAACTCAACCTGAGCAGTAAGTTGAACCTCAACTTATGGCACTTTGTGAAAGTTTTGAGAACTAGAGCTCAGTTGTTTGTCACACCACCACTGTCCATCCAGCACTATGGACAGCACTCCCTACATCAGGCTCTAATTAGTCCACGGTTGTGTTCAGCTGAATGACCTCTGCCGGGAACACTCAGAATGAGGTTCTGAGTTATTGCAACAGAGGAGCATTTCACTGCTTTCAAGGCTTCTTAGGAAGAATTCCGGAATCTTGCTTCGGGTAGGCCTCCGGCTGTTCTGGGTGAACATCTCCTTGTAAATCCCCCGTGGTTACTTGTATACCCGTGAAATGTGGCCAGGTTATGCAGTTTGCATTGCTGCACAATTGCACCTGCCTAGCTCTGCCGCGGTTGCAAACATTCAGGCGTGGCAGCCAGATAGGCTTGTCACCGTGGGACACTTCCAGCGGACTGGGTATATCTGCTTCCCGTTCTTCTCACCTGAGTGCTACTGATTCCAGCTTTGACGGCTACACACTACTCAACCTGAGCAGTAAGTTGAACCTCAACTTAGAGCACTTTGTGAAAGTGTTGAGAACTAGAGCTCAGTTGTTTTTCACACCACCACTGTCCATCCAACACTAAGGACGGCACTGCCTACATCTGGCTCTAATTAGTCCACGGTTGTGTTCAGAAGAATGACCTCTGCCGGGAACACTCAGAATAAGGTTCTGAGTTATTTCAACATACGAGCGTTTCACTGCTTTCAAGGCTTCTTAGGAAGAGTTCCAGAATCTTGCTGCCGGCAGGCCTCCAGCTGTTCCGGGTGAACATCTTTTTGTAAATCCCCCATGGTTTCTTGTACACCCGTGAAATTTGGCCTGGTTATGCAGTTTGCATTGCTGCACAATTGTGCCTGCCTATCTCTGCCGCGGTTGCAAACACTCAGGCGTGGCAGCCAGATAGGCTGATCCCCGTAGGACACTACAAGCTGACTGGGTATATCTGCTTCCCGTTCTTCTCACCTGAGTGCTACTGATTCCAGCTTTGACGGCTACACTCAACTCAACCTGAGCAGTAAGTGGAACCTCAACTTATGGCACTTTGTGAAAGTTTTGAGAACTAGTGCTCAGTTGTTTGTCACACCACCACTGTCCATCCAGCACTATGGATGGCACTGCCTACATCAGGCTCTAATTAGTCCACGGTTGTGTTCAGCTGAATGAATTTTGCCGGGAACACTCAGAATGAGGTCTGAGTTATTGCCACATAGGAGCGTTTCACTGCTTTCAAGGCTTCTTAGGAAGAATTCCGGAATCTTGCTGCCGGCCAGCCTCCGGCTGTTTCGGGTGAACATCTCCCTGTAAATCCCCCGTGGTTTCTTGTACACCCGTGAAATTTGGCCAGGTTATCAGGTTGAATTGCTGCACAATTGCGCCTGCCTAGCTCGGCCGCGGTTGCAAACATTCAGGCGTGGCAGCCAGATAGGCTGGTCCCCGTAGGACACTGCCAGCGGACTGGGTATATCTGCATCCCTTTCTTCTCACCTGAGTGCTACTGATTCCAGCTTTGACGGCTACACTCTACTCAACCGGAGCAGTAAGTTGAACCTCAACTCAGGGAACTTTGTAAAAGTGTTGAGAACTAGAGCTCAGTTGTTTGGCACGCCACCACTGTCTATCCAGCACTATGGACGGCACTGCCTACATCTGGCTCTAATTAGTCCACGGTTGTGTTCAGAAGAATGACCTCTGCCGGGAACACTCAGAATGAGGTTCTGAGTTATTGCAACATCGGAGCGTTTCACTGCTTTCAAGGCTTCTTAGGAAGAATTCCAGAAATTTGCTACCGGCTTGCCTCCGGCTGTTCCGGGTGAACATCTCCTTGTAAATCCCCCTTGTTTTCTTGTATACCCGTGAAATTTGGCCAGGGTATGCAGTTTGCATTGCTGCACAATTGCGACTGCCTAGATCTGCCGCGGTTGCAAACATTCCGGCCTTGCAGTCTGATAGGCTGATCATGTGGGACACTGCCAGCAGACTGGGTATATCTGCATCCCGTTCTTCTCACCTGAGTGCTACTGATTCCTGCTTTGACAGCTACACTCTACTCAACCGGACAAGTAAGTTGAACCTCAACTTAGGGCACTTTGTGAAAGTGTTGCGAACTATAGCTCAGTTGTTTGGCACGCTACCACTGTCCATCCAGCACTATGGACGGCACTGCCTATATCTGGCTCTAATTAGTCCACGGTTGTGTTCAGCCGAATGATGTCTGCCGGGAAAACTCAGAATGAGGTTCTGAGGTATTACAACCTAGGAGCGTTTACTGCTTTCAAGGCTTCTTAGGAAGAATTCCGGAATCTTGCTGCCGGCAGGCCTCAGGCTGTTCCGGGTGAACATCTCCCTGTAAATCCCCCGTGGTTTCTTGTACACCCATGAAATTTGGCCAGGGTATGCAGTTTGCATTGCTGCATAATTGCGCCTGCCTAGCTCTGCCACGGATGCAATCATTCAGGCGTGGCACCCAGATAGGCTGGTCGCCGTGGGACACTGCCAGCGGATAGGTTATATCTGCTTCCCGTTCTTCTCACCTGAGTGCTACTGATTCCAGCTTTGATGGCTACAGTCTACTCAACCCTAGCAGTAAGATGAACCTCAACTTATGGCTCTTTGTGCAAGTGTTGAGAACTAGAGCTCAGTTGTCTGGCTCGCCACCACTGTCCATCCAGCACTATGGACATCACTGCCTACATCTTGCTCTAATTAGTCCACGTTTGTGTTCAGCTGAATGACCTCTGCCGGGAACACTCAGAATGACGTTCTGAGTTATTTCAACATAGCAGCATTTCACTGCTTTCAAGGTTTCTTAGGAAGAATTCCGGAATCTTGAGGCCGGCAGGCCTCCAGCTGTTCCGGTTAAACATCTCCCTGTAAATCCCCCGTGGTTTCTTGTACACCCGTGAAATTTGGCCAGGGCATGCAGTTTGCATTGCTGCACAATTGCGCCTGCCGAGCTCTGCCGCGGTTGCAAATATTCAGGCGTGGCAGCCAGATAGGCTGGTCCCTTAGGACACTGCCAGCGGACTGGGTATATCTGTATCCCGTTCTTCTTATCTGAGTGCTACTGATTACAGCTTTGACGGCTACACTCTACTCAACCGGAGCAGTAAGTTGAACCCCAACTTATGGCACTTTGTGAAAGTGTTGAGAACTAGAGCTCAGTTGTTTGTCACAACAACACTGTCCATCCAGCACTATGGATGGCACTGCCTACATCTGGCTCTAATTAGTCCACGGTTCTGTTCAGCTGAATGACCTCTGATGGGAACACTCAGCATGAGGTTCTGAGTTATTGCCACATAGGAGCATTTCACTGCTTTCAAGGCTTCTTAGGAAGAATTCCGGAATCTGGCTGCAGGCAGGCCTCCGGCTGTTCCGGGTGAACATCTCCCTGTAAATTCCCCGTGGTTTCTTGTACACCTGTGAAGTTTGGCCAGGGCATGCAGTTTGCATTGCTGCACAATTGCGCCTGCCTATCTCTGCCGCGGTTGCAAACGTTCAGGCATGGCAGCCAGATAGGCTGGTCCCCGTAGGACACTGCCAGCGTACTTGGTATATCTGTTTCCCGTTCCTCTCTCCTGAGTGCTACTGATTCGAGCTTTGACCACTACACTCTACTCACCCGGAGCAGTAAGTTGAACCTCAACTTAGGGCACTTTGTGAAAGTGTTGAGAACTAGAGCACAGTTGTTTGTCACGCCACCACTCTCCATCCAGCACTATAGACGGCACTGCCTACATCTGGTTCTAATTAGTCGACGGTTGTGTTCAGCCGAATGACCTCTGCCGGAAACACTCAGAATGAGGTTCTGAGTTATTGCAACATAGGAGCATTTCATTGCTTTCAAGGCTTCTTAGGAAGAATTCCGGAATCTTGCTGCCGGCAGGCCTCCGGCTGGTCCGGGTGAACATATCCTTGTAAATCCCCCGCGGTTTCTTATTCACCCGTGAAATTTGGCCAGGTTTTGCCGTTTGCATTGCTGCACAATTGCGCCTGCCTAGCTCTGCCGCGGTTGCAAACATTCAGGCGTGGCAGCCAGATAGGCTGATCCCCGTAGGATACTGCAAGCAGACTGGGTATATCTGCTTCCCGTTCTTCTCACCTGAGTGCTACTGATTCCAGCTTTGACGGCTACACTCTACTCAACCGGACTAGTAAGTTGAACCTCAACTTATGGCACTTTGTGCAAGTGTTGAGAACTAGAGCTCAGTTGTTTTGGCATGCCACCACTGTCCATCCAGCACTATGGACGGCACTGCCTACATCTGGCTCTAATTACTCAACCGTTGTGTTCAGCCGAATGACCTCTGCCGGGAACACTCAGAATGAGGTTCTGAGTGATTGCAACATAGGAGCGTTTCACTGCTTTCAAGACTTCTTACACAGAATTCCCGAATCTTGCTGCCGGCAGGCTCCCAGTTTTACCTGTAAACATCTCCTAGTAAATCCCCCGTGGTTTCTTGTACACCCGAGAAATTTGGCCAGGGTGCGTAGTTTGCATTGCTGCACAATTGCGCCTGCATAGCTCCGCCGCCGTTGCAAATATTCAGGCTTGACAGCTACATAGGCTGGTCCCTCTAGGACACTGCAAGCGATCTGGGTATATCTGCTTCCCGTTCTTCTCAACTGAGTGCTACTGATTCCAGCTTTGACGGCGACACTCTACTCAAACAAAGCAGAAAGTTGAAACTCTACTCATGCCACTGTGTGAAAGTTTGGAGAACTAGAGCTCAATTGTTTGGCACGCCACAACTATCCATCCAGCACTATGGACGGCACTGCATACATCTGGCTCTAATTAGTCCACGGTTGTGTTCAGCTGAATGACCTCTGCCGGGAACACTCAGAATGAGGTCTGAGTTCTTGCCACATAGGAGCGTTTCACTGCTTTCAAGGCTTCTTAGGAAGAATTACGGACTCTTGCTGCCGGCAGGCCTCCGGCTGTACTGGGTGAACATCTCCTTGTAAATCCCCCGTCGTTTCTTGTACACCCGTGAAATTTGGCCAGGGTATGCCGTTTGCATTGCTGCACAATTGCGCCTGCCTAGCTCGGCCGCGGTTGCAAACATTCAGGCGTGGCAGCCAGATAGGCTGGTCCCCATAGGACACTACCAGCGGACTGGGTGTATCTGCTTCCCGTTCTTCTCACCTGAGTGCTACTGATTCCAGCTTTGACGGCTACACTCTACTCAACCGGAGCAGTAAGTTGAACCTCAACTTAGGGAACTTTGTGAAAGTGTTGTGAACTAGAATTCAGTTGTTTGGCACGCCACCACTGTCTATCCAGCACTATGGACGGCACTGCCTACATCTGGCTCTAATTAGTAAACGGTTGTGTTCACAAGAATGACCTCTGCCAGGAACACTCAGAATGAGGTTCTGAGTTATTGCAACATAGGAGCGTTTCACTGCTTTCAAGGCTTCTTAGGAAGAATTCCAGAATATTGGTGCCGTCAGGCCTCCGGCTGTTCCGTGTGAACTAATCCCGAAAATCCCCCGTGGTTTCTTGTACTCCCGTGAAATTTGGCCAGGTTATGCAGTTTGAATTGCTACACAATTGCGCCTGCCTAGGTCTGCCGTGGTTGCAAACATTCAGGCGTGGCAGCCAGATAGGCTGGTCCACGTAGGATACTGCCAGTGGACTGGGTATGTCTGCTTCCCGTTCTTCTCACCTGAGTGCTACTGATTCCAGGTTAGACGGCTACACTCAACTCAACCGGAGCAGTAAGTTGAACCTCAACTTATGGCACTTTCTGAAAATGTTGAGAACTAGAGCTCAGTTGTTTGGCATGCCACCACTGTCCATCCAGCACTATGGACGGCACTGCCTACATCTTGCTCTAATTAGTCCATGGTTGTGTTCTGAAGAATGACCTCTGCCGGGAACACTCAGAATGAGGTTCTGAGTTATTGCCACATAGGAGCGTTTCACTGCTTTCAAGGCTTCTTAGGAAAAATTCCGGAATCTTGCTTCCGGCAGGCCTCCGGCTGTTCCGGGTGAACATCTCCCTGTAAATCCCCCGTGGTTTCTTCTACACCCAGGAAATTTGGCCAGATTATGCAGTTTGCATTGCTGCACAATTGCGCCTGATTAGCTCTGCCGAGGGTGCAAACATTCAGGCGTGGAATCCAGATAGGCTGGTATCCGTAGGACACTGCCAGCGGACTGGGTATATCTGCTTCCTGTTCTTCTTACCTGAGTGCTACTGATTCCAGCTTTGACGGCTACACTCTACACAACCGGAGCAGTAAGTTGAACCTCAACTTACGGCACTTTGGGAAAGTGTTGAGAACTAGAGCTCAGTTGTTTGGCACACCACCACTGTCCATCCAGCACTATGGACGTCACTGCCTACCTCTGGCCTTAATTAGTCCACGGTTGTGTTAGGCCGAATGACCTCTGCCGGGAACACTCAGAATGAGGTTCTGAGTTATTGCAACATAGAAGCGTTTCACTGCTTTCAAGGCTTCTTAGGAAGAATTCCAGAAACTTGCTGCCGGCAGGCCTCTGGCTGTTCCGGGTGAACATCTCCCTGTAAATCCCCCGTGGTTTCTTGTACACCCGTGAAATTTGGCGAGGTTTTGCAGTTTGCATTGCTGCACAATTTTGCCTGTCTAGCTCTGCCGCGGTTGCAATCATTCAGGCGTGGCAGCCAGATAGGCTGGTCCCCGTAGGACACTGCCAGCGGACTGGGTATATCTGCTTCACGTTCTTCTCACCTGAGTGCCACTGATTGCAGCTTTGACGGGTACACTCTACTCAACCGGAGCAGTAAGTTGAACCTCAACTTATGGCACTTTGTGAAAGTGTTGAGAACTAGAGCTCAGTTGTTTGGCACGCCACCACTGTCCATCCAGCACTATGGACGGCACTGCCTACATCTGGCTCTAATTAGTCCACGGTTGTGTTCAGATGAATGACCTCAGCCGGGAAAACTCAGAATGAGGTTCTGAGTTATTGCAACATAGGAGCGTTTCACTGCTTTCAAGGCTTCTTAGGAAGAATTCCGGAATCTTGCTGCCGGCAGGCCTCCAGCTGTTCCGGGAGAATATCTCCCTGTAAATCACCCTTGGTTTCTTGTACACCCGTGAAATTTGGCCAGGTTATGCAGTTTGAATTGCTGCACAATTGTGCCTGCCTAGCGTTGCCGCGGTTGCAAACATTCCGGCGTGGTAGCCAGATAGGCTGGTCCCCGTAGGACACTGCCAGCGGACTGGGTATATCTGCTTCCCGTTCTTCTCACCTGAGTGCTACTGATTCCACCTTTGACGGCTACACTCTACTCAACCGGAGAAGTATGTTGAACCTCAACTTAGGGCACTTTCTGAAAGTTTTGAGAACTAGAGCTAAGTTGTTTGTCACACCACCACTGTCCATCCAGCACTATGGACGGCACTGCCTACATCTGGCTCTAATTAGTCCATGGTTGTGTTCAGCTGAATGACCTCTGCCGGGAACACTCAGAATGAGGTTCTGAGTTATTGCCACAGAGGAACGTTTCACTGCTTTCAAGGCTTCTTAGGAAGAATTCCGGAATCTTGCTGCCGGCAGGCCTCCGGCTCTTCCGGGTGAACATCTCCCTTTAAATCCCCCGTGGTTTCTTGTAGACCCGTGAAATTTGGCCAGGTTATGCAGTTTGCATTGCTGGACAATTGCGCCTGCCTATCTCTGCCGCGGTTGCAAATATTCAGGCGTGGCAGCCAGATAGTCTGGTCCCCTTAGGACAATGCCAGCAGACTGGGTATATCTGCATCCCTTTCTTCTCACCTGAGTGCTACTGATTCCAGCTTTGACGGCTACACTCTACTCAACCGGACCAGTAAGTTGAACCTCAACTTATGGCACTTTGTGAAAGTGTTGAGAACTAGAGCTCAGTTGTTTTTCACACCACCACTGTCCATCCAGCACTATGGACGGCACTGCCTACATCTGGCTCTAATTAGTCCACGGTTGTGTTCTGCCGAATGAACTCTGCCGGGAACACTCAGAATGAGGTTCTGAGTTATTGCAACATAGGAGCATTTCACTGCTTTCAAGGCTTCTTATGAAGAATTCCAGAATCTTGCTGCCGGCAGTCCTCAGGGTGTTCCGGGTGAACATCTCCTTGTAAATCCCCCGTGTTTTCTTGTACACCCGTGAAATTTGGCCAGGGTATGCCATTTGCATTGCTGCACAACTGCGCCTGCCTAGCTCTGCCGCGGTTGCAAACATTCTAGTGTGGCATCCAGATAGGCTGGTCCCCGTAGGACACTGCCATCGGACTGGGTATATCTGCTTCCCGTTCTTCTCACCTGAGTGCTACTGATTCCAGCTTTGACGGCTACACTCAATTCAACCGGAGCAGTAAGTTGAACCTCAACTTATGGCAGTTTGTGAAAGTGTTGAGAACTAGAGCTCAGTTGTTTGGCATGCCATCACAATCCATCCAGCACTATGGAGGGCACTGCATACATCTGGCTCTAATTAGTCCACGGTTGTGTTCAGCCGATTGACCTCTGCTGGGCACACTCAGAATGAGGTTCTGAGTTATTGCTACATAGGAGCGTTTCACTGCTTTCAAGGCTTCTTAGGAAGAATTCCAGAATATTGCTGCCGTCAGGCCTCCGGCTGTTCCTTGTGAACATCTCCCGAAAATCCCCCGTGGTTTCTTGTACTCCCGTGAAATTAGGCCAGGTTATGCAGTTTGAATTGCTACACAATTGCGCCTGCCTAGCTCTGCCGAGGTTACAAACATTAAAGCGGGGCAGCCTGATAGGCTGTTCCCCGTAGGACACTGCCAGCGGACTCGGTATATCTGCTTCCCGTTCTTCTCACCTGAGTGCTACTGATTCCAGCTTTGACGGCTACACTCTAATCAACCGGAGCAGTAAGTTGAACCTCAACTTATGGCACTTGGTGAAAGTGTTGTGAACTAGAGCTTAGTTGTTTGGCACGCCACCACTGTCCATCCAGCACTATGGACGGCACTGCCTACATCTGGCTCTAATTAGTCCACGGTTGTGTTCAGATGAATGACCTCAGCCGGGAAAACTCAGAATGAGGTTCTGAGTTATTGCAACATAGGAGCGTTTCACTGCTTTCAAGGCTTCTTAGGAAGAATTCCGGAATCTTGCTGCCGGCAGGCCTCCAGCTGTTCCGGGAGAATATCTCCCTGTAAATCCCCCTTGGTTTCTTGTACACCCGTGAAATTTGGCCAGTTTATGCAGTTTGAATTGCTGCACAATTGTGCCTGCCTAGCGTTGCCGCGGTTGCAAACATTCCGGCGTGGTAGCCAGATAGGCTGGTCCCCGTAGGACACTGCCAGCGGACTGGGTATATCTGCTTCCCGTTCTTCTCACCTGAGTGCTACTGATTCCACCTTTGACGGCTACACTCTACTCAACCGGAGAAGTATGTTGAACCTCAACTTAGGGCACTTTCTGAAAGTTTTGAGAACTAGAGCTAAGTTGTTTGTCACACCACCACTGTCCATCCAGCACTATGGACGGCACTGCCTACATCTGGCTCTAATTAGTCCATGGTTGTGTTCAGCTGAATGACCTCTGCCGGGAACACTCAGAATGAGGTTCTGAGTTTTTGCCACAGAGGAACGTTTCACTGCTTTCAAGGTTTCTTAGGAAGAATTCCGGAATCTTGCTGCCGGCAGGCCTCCGGCTCTTCCGGGTGAACATCTCCCTTTAAATCCCCCGTGGTTTCTTGTAGACCCGTGAAATTTGGCCAGGTTATGCAGTTTGCATTGCTGGACAATTGCGCCTGCCTATCTCTGCCGCGGTTGCAAATATTCAGGCGTGGCAGCCAGATAGTCTGGTCCCCTTAGGACAATGCCAGCAGACTGGGTATATCTGCATCCCTTTCTTCTCACCTGAGTGCTACTGATTCCAGCTTTGACGGCTACACTCTACTCAACCGGAGCAGTAAGTTGAACCTCAACTTATGGCACTTTGTGAAAGTGTTGAGAACTAGAGCTCAGTTGTTTTTCACACCACCACTGTCCATCCAGCACTATGGACGGCACTGCCTACATCTGGCTCTAATTAGTCCACGGTTGTGTTCTGCCGAATGAACTCTGCCGGGAACACTCAGAATGAGGTTCTGAGTTATTGCAACATAGGAGCGTTTCACTGCTTTCATGGCTTCTTAGGAAGGATTCCGGAATCTTGCTGCCGGCAGGCCTCCGGCTGTTCCGGGTGAACATCTCCTTGTAAATCCCCAGTGGTTTCTTGTACACCCGTGAAATTTAGCCAGGGTATGCAATTTGCATTGCTGCACAATTGTGCCTGCCTAGCTCTGCCGTGGTTACAAACATTAAAGCGTGGCATCCAGGTAGGCTGTTCCCCGTAGGACACTGCCAGCCGACTGGGTATGTCTGCTTACCGTTCTTCTCACCTGAGTGCTACTGATTGAGCTTTGACGGGTACACTCTACTTAAGCGGAGCAGTAAGTTGAACCTCAACTTATGGCACTTTGTGAAAGGGTTGAGAACTAGAGCTCAGTTGTTTGGCATGCCACAACTGTCCATTCAGCACTATGGACGGCACTGCTTATATCTGGCTCTAATTAGTCCACGGTTGTGTTCAGCTTAATGACCTCTGCCTGGAACACTCAGAATGAGGTTCTGAGTTATTGCCACATAGGAGCGTTTCACTGCTTTCAAGGCTTCTTAGGAAGAATTCTGGAATCTTGCTCCCGGCAGGCCTCCGGCGGTTCCTGGGGAACATCTCCCTGTAAATCCCCCGTGGTTTCTTCTACACCCAGGAAATTTGGCCAGATTATGCAGTTTGCATTGCTGCACAATTGCGCCTGCCTAGCTCTGCCGCGGTTGCAAACATTCTAGTGTGGCATCCAAATAGGCTGGTCCCCGTAGGACACTGCCATCGGACTGGGTATATCTGCTTCCCGTTCTTCTCACCTGAGTGCTACTGATTCCAGCTTTGACGGCTACACTCAATTCAACCGGAGCAGTAAGTTGAACCTCAACTTATGGCACTTTGTGAAAGTGTTGAGAACTAGAGCTCAGTTGTTTGGCATGCCATCACAATCCATCCAGCACTATGGAGGGCACTGCATACATCTGGCTCTAATTAGTCCACGGTTGTGTTCAGCTGATTGACCTCTGCTGGGCACACTCAGAATGAGGTTCTGAGTTATTGCAACATAGGAGCGTTTCACTGCTTTCAAGGCTTCTTAGGAAGAATTCCAGAATATTGCAGCCGTCAGGCCTCCGGCTGTTCCGTGTGAACATCTCCCGAAAATCCCCCGTGGTTTCTTGTACTCCCGTGAAATTAGGCCAGGTTATGCAGTTTGAATTGCTACACAATTGCGCCTGCCTAGCTCTGCCGAGGTTACAAACATTAAAGCGGGGCAGCCTGATAGGCTGTTCCCCGTAGGACACTGCCAGCGGACTCGGTATATCTGCTTCCCTTTCTTCTCACCTGAGTGCTACTGATTCCAGCTTTGACGGCTACACTCTAATCAACCGGAGCAGTAAGTTGAACCTCAACTTATGGCACTTGGTGAAAGTGTTGAGAACTAGAGCTCAGTTGTTTGGCACGCCACCACTTTCCATCAAGCACTATGGACGGCACTGCCTACATCTGGCTCTAATTAGTCCACGGTTGTGTTCAGCCGAATGAACTCTGCCAGGAACACTCAGAATGAGGTTCTTAGTTATTGTAACATAGGAGCGTTTCACTGCTTTCATGGCTTCTTAGGAAGGATTCCGGAATCTTGCTGCCGGCAGGCCTCCGGCTGTTCCGGGTGAACATCTCCTTGTAAATCCCCAGTGGTTTCTTGTACACCCGTGAAATTTAGCCAGGGTATGCAATTTGCATTGCTGCACAATTGTGCCTGCCTAGCTCTGCCGTGGTTACAAACATTAAAGCGTGGCATCCAGGTAGGCTGTTCCCCGTAGGACACTGCCAGCCGACTGGGTATGTCTGCTTACCGTTCTTCTCACCTGAGTGCTACTGATTGAGCTTTGACGGGTACACTCTACTTAAGCGGAGCAGTAAGTTGAACCTCAACTTATGGCACTTTGTGAAAGGGTTGAGAACTAGAGCTCAGTTGTTTGGCATGCCACAACTGTCCATTCAGCACTATGGACGGCACTGCTTATATCTGGCTCTAATTAGTCCACGGTTGTGTTCAGCTTAATGACCTCTGCCTGGAACACTCAGAATGAGGTTCTGAGTTATTGCCACATAGGAGCGTTTCACTGCTTTCAAGGCTTCTTAGGAAGAATTCTGGAATCTTGCTCCCGGCAGGCCTCCGGCGGTTCCGGGTGAACATCTCCCTGTAAATCCCCCTTGGTTTCTTCTACACCCAGGAAATTTGGCCAGATTATGCAGTTTGCATTGCTGCACAATTGCGCCAGACTAGCTCTGCCGAGGTTGCAAACATTCAGGCGTGGCATCCAGATAGGCTGGTATCCGTAGGACACTGCCAGCGGACTGGGTATATCTGCTTCCTGTTCTTCTTACCTGAGTGCTACTGATTCCAGCTTTGACGGCTACACTCTACACAACCGGAGCAGTAAGTTGAACCTCAACTTAGGGCAATTTGGGAAAGTGTTGAGAACTAGAGCTCAGTTGTTTGGCACACCACCACTGTCCATCCAGCACTATGGACGTCACTGCCTACTTCTGGCCTTAATTAGTCCACGGTTGTTTTAGGCCGAATGACCTCTGCCGGGAACACTCAGAATGAGGTTCTGAGTTATTGCAACATAGAAGCGTTTCACTGCTTTCAAGGCTTCTTAGGAAGAATTCCAGAAACTTGCTGCCGGCAGGACTCCGGCTGTTCCGGGTGAACATCTCCCTGTAAATCCCCCGTGGTTTCTTGTACACCCGTGAAATTTGGCGAGGATTTGCAGTTTGCATTGCTGCACAATTTTGCCTGCCTAGCTCTGCCGCGGTTGCAAACATTCAGGCGTGGCAGCCAGATAGGCTGGTCCCCGGAGGACACTGCCAGCGGACTGGGTATATCTGCTTCACGTTCTTCTCACCTGAGTGCCACTGATTGCAGCTTTGACGGGTACACTCTACTCAACCGGAGCAGTAAGTTGAACCTCAACTTATGGCACTTTGTGAAAGTGTTGAGAACTAGAGCTCAGTTGTTTGGCACGCCACCACTGTCCATCCAGCACTATGGACGGCACTGCCTACATCTGGCTCTAATTAGTCCACGGTTGTGTTCAGATGAATGACCTCAGCCGGGAAAACTCAGAATGAGGTTCTGAGTTATTGCAACATAGGAGCGTTTCACTGCTTTCAAGGCTTCTTAGGAAGAATTCCGGAATCTTGCTGCCGGCAGGCCTCCAGCTGTTCCGGGAGAATATCTCCCTGTAAATCACCCTTGGTTTCTTGTACACCCGTGAAATTTGGCCAGGTTATGCAGTTTGAATTGCTGCACAATTGCGCCTGCCTAGCGCTGCCGCGGTTGCAAACATTCCGGCGTGGTAGCCAGATAGGCTGGTCCCCGTAGGACACTGCCAGCGGACTGGGTATATCTGCTTCCCGTTCTTCTCACCTGAGTGCTACTGATTCCACCTTTGACGGCTACACTCTACTCAACCGGAGCAGTAAGTTGAACCTCAACTTAGGGCACTTTCTGAAAGTTTTGAGAACTAGAGCTAAGTTGTTTGTCACACCACCACTGTCCATCCAGCACTATGGACGGCACTGCCTACATCTGGCTCTAATTAGTCCATGGTTGTGTTCAGCTGAATGACCTCTGCCAGGAACACTCAGAATGAGGTTCTGAGTTTTTGCCACAGAGGAACGTTTCACTGCTTTCAAGGCTTCTTAGGAAGAATTCCGGAATCTTGCTGCCGGCAGGCCTCCGGCTCTTCCAGGTGAACATCTCCCTTTAAAACCCCCGTGGTTACTTGTAGACCCGTGAAATTTGGCCAGGTTATGCAGTTTGCATTGCTGGACAATTGCGCCTGCCTATCTCTGCCGCGGTTGCAAATATTCAGGCGTGGCAGCCAGATAGTCTGGTCCCCTTAGGACAATGCCAGCAGACTGGGTATATCTGCATCCCTTTCTTCTCACCTGAGTGCTACTGATTCCAGCTTTGACGGCTACACTCTACTCAACCGGACCAGTAAGTTGAACCTCAACTTATGGCACTTTGTGAAAGTGTTGAGAACTAGAGCTCAGTTGTTTTTCACACCACCACTGTCCATCCAGCACTATGGACGGCACTGCCTACATCTGGCTCTAATTAGTCGACGGTTGTGTTTTGCCGAATGAACTCTGCCGGGAACACTCAGAATGAGGTTCTGAGTTATTGCAACATAGGAGCATTTCACTGCTTTCAAGGCTTCTTATGAAGAATTCCAGAATCTTGCTGCCGGCAGTCCTCAGGGTGTTCCGGGTGAACATCTCCTTGTAAATCCCCCGTGTTTTCTTGTACACCCGTGAAATTTGGCCAGGGTATGCCATTTGCATTGCTGCACAATTGCGCCTGCCTAGCTCTGCCGCGGTTGCAAACATTCTAGTGTGGCATCCAGATAGGCTGGTCCCCGTAGGACACTGCCATCGGACTGGGTATATCTGCTTCCCGTTCTTCTCACCTGAGTGCTACTGATTCCAGCTTTGACGGCTACACTCAATTCAACCGGAGCAGTAAGTTGAACCTCAACTTATGGCACTTTGTGAAAGTGTTGAGAACTAGAGCTCAGTTGTTTGGCATGCCATCACAATCCATCCAGCACTATGGAGGGCACTGCATACATCTGGCTCTAATTAGTCCACGGTTGTGTTCAGCTGATTGACCTCTGCTGGGCACACTCAGAATGAGGTTCTGAGTTATTGCTACATAGGAGCGTTTCACTGCTTTCAAGGCTTCTTAGGAAGAATTCCAGAATATTGCTGCCGTCAGGCCTCCGGCTGTTCCGTGTGAACATCTCCCGAAAATCCCCCGTGGTTTCTTGTACTCCCGTGAAATTAGGCCAGGTTATGCAGTTTGAATTGCTACACAATTGCGCCTGCCTAGCTCTGCCGAGGTTACAAACATTAAAGCGGGGCAGCCTGATAGGCTGTTCCCCGTAGGACACTGCCAGCGGACTCGGTATATCTGCTTCCCTTTCTTCTCACCTGAGTGCTACTGATTCCAGCTTTGACGGCTACACTCTAATCAACCGGAGCAGTAAGTTGAACCTCAACTTATGGCACTTGGTGAAAGTGTTGAGAACTAGAGCTCAGTTGTTTGGCACGCCACCACTTTCCATCAAGCACTATGGACGGCACTGCCTACATCTGGCTCTAATTAGTCCACGGTTGTGTTCAGCCGAATGAACTCTGCCGGGAACACTCAGAATGAGGTTCTTAGTTATTGTAACATAGGAGCGTTTCACTGCTTTCATGGCTTCTTAGGAAGGATTCCGGAATCTTGCTGCCGGCAGGCCTCCGGCTGTTCCGGGTGAACATCTCCTTGTAAATCCCCAGTGGTTTCTTGTACACCCGTGAAATTTAGCCAGGGTATGCAATTTGCATTGCTGCACAATTGTGCCTGCCTAGCTCTGCCGTGGTTACAAACATTAAAGCGTGGCATCCAGGTAGGCTGTTCCCCGTAGGACACTGCCAGCCGACTGGGTATGTCTGCTTACCGTTCTTCTCACCTGAGTGCTACTGATTGAGCTTTGACGGGTACACTCTACTTAAGCGGAGCAGTAAGTTGAACCTCAACTTATGGCACTTTGTGAAAGGGTTGAGAACTAGAGCTCAGTTGTTTGGCATGCCACAACTGTCCATTCAGCACTATGGACGGCACTGCTTATATCTGGCTCTAATTAGTCCACGGTTGTGTTCAGCTTAATGACCTCTGCCTGGAACACTCAGAATGAGGTTCTGAGTTATTGCCACATAGGAGCGTTTCACTGCTTTCAAGGCTTCTTAGGAAGAATTCTGGAATCTTGCTCCCGGCAGGCCTCCGGCGGTTCCGGGTGAACATCTCCCTGTAAATCCCCCGTGGTTTCTTCTACACCCAGGAAATTTGGCCAGATTATGCAGTTTGCATTGCTGCACAATTGCGCCTGACTAGCTCTGCCGAGGTTGCAAACATTCAGGCGTGGCATCCAGATAGGCTGGTATCCGTAGGACACTGCCAGCGGAGTGGGTATATCTGCTTCCTGTTCTTCTTACCTGAGTGCTACTGATTCCAGCTTTGACGGCTACACTCTACACAACCGGAGCAGTAAGTTGAACCTCAACTTAGGGCAATTTGGGAAAGTGTTGAGAACTTGAGCTCAGTTGTTTGGCACACCACCACTGTCCATCCAGCACTATGGACGTCACTGCCTACTTCTGGCCTTAATTAGTCCACGGTTGTGTTAGGCCGAATGACCTCTGCCGGGAACAATCAGAATGAGGTTCTGAGTTATTGCAACATAGAAGCGTTTCACTGCTTTCAAGGCTTCCTAGGAAGAATTCCAGAAACTTGCTGCCGGCAGGACTCCGGCTGTTCCGGGTGAACATCTCACTGTAAATCCCCCGTGGTTTCTTGTACACCCGTGAAATTTGGCGAGGATTTGCAGTTTGCATTGCTGCACAATTTTGCCTGCCTAGCTCTGCCGTGGTTGCAAACATTCAGGCGTGGCAGCTAGATAGGCTGGTCCCCGTAGGACACTGCCAGCGGACTGGGTATATCTGCTTCACGTTCTTCTCACCTGAGTGCGACTGATTGCAGCTTTGACGGGTACACTCTACTCAACCGGAGCAGTAAGTTGAACCTCAACTTATGGCACTTTGTGAAAGTGTTGAGAACTAGAGCTCAGTTGTTTGGCACGCCACCACTGTCCATCTAGCACTATGGACGGCACTGCCTACATCTGGCTCTAATTAGTCCACGGTTGTGTTCAGATGAATGACCTCAGCCGGGAAAACTCAGAATGAGGTTCTGAGTTATTGCAACATAGGAGCGTTTCACTGCTTTCAAGGCTTCTTAGGAAGAATTCCGGAATCTTGCTGCCGGCAGGCCTCCAGCTGTTCCGGGAGAATATCTCCCTGTAAATCCCCCTTGGTTTCTTGTACACCCGTGAAATTTGGCCAGGTTATGCAGTTTGAATTGCTGCACAATTGCGCCTGCCTAGCGCTGCCGCGGTTGCAAACATTCCGGCGTGGTAGCCAGATAGGCTGGTCCCCGTAGGACACTGCCAGCGGACTGGGTATATCTGCTTCCCGTTCTTCTCACCTGAGTGCTACTGATTCCAGCTTTGACGGCTACACTCTACTCAACCGGAGCAGTAAGTTGAACCTCAACTTAGGGTACTTTCTGAAAGTTTTGAGAACTAGAGCTAAGTTGTTTGTCACACCACCACTGTCCATCCAGCACTATGGACGGCACTGCCTACATCTGGCTCTAATTAGTCCATGGTTGTGTTCAGCTGAATGACCTCTGCCAGGAACACTCAGAATGAGGTTCTGAGTTTTTGCCACAGAGGAACGTTTCACTGCTTTCAAGGCTTCTTAGGAAGAATTCCGGAATCTTGCTGCCGGCAGGCCTCCGGCTCTTCCGGGTGAACATCTCCCTTTAAATCCCCCGTGGTTTCTTGTAGACCCGTGAAATTTGGCCAGGTTATGCAGTTTGCATTGCTGGACAATTGCGCCTGCCTATCTCTGCCGCGGTTGCAAATATTCAGGCGTGGCAGCCAGATAGTCTGGTCCCCTTAGGACAATGCCAGCAGACTGGGTATATCTGCATCCCTTTCTTCTCACCTGAGTGCTACTGATTCCAGCTTTGACGGCTACACTCTACTCAACCGGACCAGTAAGTTGAACCTCAACTTATGGCACTTTGTGAAAGTGTTGAGAACTAGAGCTCAGTTGTTTTTCACACCACCACTGTCCATCCAGCACTATGGACGGCACTGCCTACATCTGGCTCTAATTAGTCGACGGTTGTGTTTTGCCGAATGAACTCTGCCGGGAACACTCAGAATGAGGTTCTGAGTTATTGCAACATAGGAGCATTTCACTGCTTTCAAGGCTTCTTATGAAGAATTCCAGAATCTTGCTGCCGGCAGTCCTCAGGGTGTTCCGGGTGAACATCTCCTTGTAAATCCCCCGTGTTTTCTTGTACACCCGTGAAATTTGGCCAGGGTATGCCATTTGCATTGCTGCACAATTGCGCCTGCCTAGCTCTGCCGCGGTTGCAAACATTCTAGTGTGGCATCCAGATAGGCTGGTCCCCGTAGGACACTGCCATCGGACTGGGTATATCTGCTTCCCGTTCTTCTCACCTGAGTGCTACTGATTCCAGCTTTGACGGCTACACTCAATTCAACCGGAGCAGTAAGTTGAACCTCAACTTATGGCACTTTGTGAAAGTGTTGAGAACTAGAGCTCAGTTGTTTGGCATGCCATCACAATCCATCCAGCACTATGGAGGGCACTGCATACATCTGGCTCTAATTAGTCCACGGTTGTGTTCAGCTGATTGACCTCTGCTGGGCACACTCAGAATGAGGTTCTGAGTTATTGCTACATAGGAGCGTTTCACTGCTTTCAAGGCTTCTTAGGAAGAATTCCAGAATATTGCTGCCGTCAGGCCTCCGGCTGTTCCGTGTGAACATCTCCCGAAAATCCCCCGTGGTTTCTTGTACTCCCGTGAAATTAGGCCAGGTTATGCAGTTTGAATTGCTACACAATTGCGCCTGCCTAGCTCTGCCGAGGTTACAAACATTAAAGCGGGGCAGCCTGATAGGCTGTTCCCCGTAGGACACTGCCAGCGGACTCGGTATATCTGCTTCCCTTTCTTCTCACCTGAGTGCTACTGATTCCAGCTTTGACGGCTACACTCTAATCAACCGGAGCAGTAAGTTGAACCTCAACTTATGGCACTTGGTGAAAGTGTTGAGAACTAGAGCTCAGTTGTTTGGCACGCCACCACTTTCCATCAAGCACTATGGACGGCACTGCCTACATCTGGCTCTAATTAGTCCACGGTTGTGTTCAGCCGAATGAACTCTGCCGGGAACACTCAGAATGAGGTTCTTAGTTATTGTAACATAGGAGCGTTTCACTGCTTTCATGGCTTCTTAGGAAGGATTCCGGAATCTTGCTGCCGGCAGGCCTCCGGCTGTTCCGGGTGAACATCTCCTTGTAAATCCCCAGTGGTTTCTTGTACACCCGTGAAATTTAGCCAGGGTATGCAATTTGCATTGCTGCACAATTGTGCCTGCCTAGCTCTGCCGTGGTTACAAACATTAAAGCGTGGCATCCAGGTAGGCTGTTCCCCGTAGGACACTGCCAGCCGACTGGGTATGTCTGCTTACCGTTCTTCTCACCTGAGTGCTACTGATTGAGCTTTGACGGGTACACTCTACTTAAGCGGAGCAGTAAGTTGAACCTCAACTTATGACACTTTGTGAAAGGGTTGAGAACTAGAGCTCAGTTGTTTGGCATGCCACAACTGTCCATTCAGCACTATGGACGGCACTGCTTATATCTGGCTCTAATTAGTCCACGGTTGTGTTCAGCTTAATGACCTCTGCCTGGAACACTCAGAATGAGGTTCTGAGTTATTGCCACATAGGAGCGTTTCACTGCTTTCAAGGCTTCTTAGGAAGAATTCTGGAATCTTGCTCCCGGCAGGCCTCCGGCGGTTCCGGGTGAACATCTCCCTGTAAATCCCCCGTGGTTTCTTCTACACCCAGGAAATTTGGCCAGATTATGCAGTTTGCATTGCTGCACAATTGCGCCTGACTAGCTCTGCCGAGGTTGCAAACATTCAGGCGTGGCATCCAGATAGGCTGGTATCCGTAGGACACTGCCAGCGGAGTGGGTATATCTGCTTCCTGTTCTTCTTACCTGAGTGCTACTGATTCCAGCTTTGACGGCTACACTCTACACAACCGGAGCAGTAAGTTGAACCTCAACTTAGGGCAATTTGGGAAAGTGTTGAGAACTTGAGCTCAGTTGTTTGGCACACCACCACTGTCCATCCAGCACTATGGACGTCACTGCCTACTTCTGGCCTTAATTAGTCCACGGTTGTGTTAGGCCGAATGACCTCTGCCGGGAACACTCAGAATGAGGTTCTGAGTTATTGCAACATAGAAGCGTTTCACTGCTTTCAAGGCTTCCTAGGAAGAATTCCAGAAACTTGCTGCCGGCAGGACTCCGGCTGTTCCGGGTGAACATCTCACTGTAAATCCCCCGTGGTTTCTTGTACACCCGTGAAATTTGGCGAGGATTTGCAGTTTGCATTGCTGCACAATTTTGCCTGCCTAGCTCTGCCGTGGTTGCAAACATTCAGGCGTGGCAGCCAGATAGGCTGGTCCCCGTAGGACACTGCCAGCGGACTGGGTATATCTGCTTCCCGTTCTTCTAACCTGAATGCTACTGATTGCAGCTTTGACGGGTACACTCTACTCAACCTGAGCAGTAAGTTGAACCTCAACTTATGGCACTTTGTGAAAGTGTTGATAACTAGAGCTCAGTTGTTTGGCACGCCACCACTGTCCATCCAGCACTATGGACGGCACTGCCTACATCTGGCTCAAATTAGTGCACGGTTTTGTTCAGCTGAATGACCTCTGCCTGGAACACTCAGAATGAGGTTCTGAGTTATTGCAACATAGGAGCGTTTCACTGCTTTCAAGGCTTCTAAGGAAGAATTCCAGAATCTTGCTGCCGGCAGGCCTCCGTCTGTTCCGGGTGAACATCTCCTTGTAAATCCCCCGTGGTTTCTTGTACACCCTTGAAATTTGTCCTGGTTATGCAGTTTGCATTGCTGCACAATTGCGCCTGCCTAGCTCTGCCGCGGTTGCAAACATTCCGGCGTGGTAGCCAGATAGGCTGGTTCCGGTAGGACACTGCCAGCGTACTGGGTATATCTGCTTCCCGTTCTTCTCACCTGAGTGCTACTGATTCCAGCTTTGACGCCTACACTCTACTCAACCGGAGCAGTAAGTTGAACCGCAACTTATGGCACTTTGGGAAAGTGTTGAGAACTAGAGCTCAGTTGTTTGGCACGCCACCACTGTCCATCCAGCACTATGGACGGCACTTTCTACATCTGGCTCTAATTAGTCCATGGTTGTGTTCAGCTGAATGACTTCTGCCGGGAACACTCAGAATGAGGTTCTGAGTTATTGCAACATAGAAGCGTTTCACTGCTTTCAAGGCTTCTTAGGAAGAATTCCGGAATCTTGCTGCCAGTAGGCCTCCAGCTGTTATGGGTGAACATTTCCCTGTAAATCCCCCGTGGTTTCTTGTACACCCGTGAAATTTGGCAGGGTATGCATTTTGCATTGCTGCACAATTGCGCCTGCCTAGCTCTTCCGTGGTTGCAAACTTTCAGTCCTGGCAGCCAGATAGGCTGGTCCCCGTGGACACTGCCAGTGGACTGGGTATATCAGCTTCCCGTTCTTCTCACCTGAGTGCTACTGATTCCAGCTTTGATGGCTACATTATACTCAACCAGCCCAGTAAGTTGAACCTCAACTTATGGCACTTTGTGAAAGTGTTGAGAACTAGAGCTCAGTAGTTTGGCACGCCACCACTCTCCATCCAGCAGTATGGACGGCACTGCCTACATCAGGCTCTAATTAGTCCACGGTTGTGTTCAGCTGAATGACCTCTGCCGGGAACACTCAGAATGAGGTCTGAGTTTTGCCATATAGGAGCGTTTCACTGCTTTCAAGGATTCTTAGGAAGAATTCTGGAATCTTGCTGCCGGCAGTCCTCCGGCTGTTCTGGGTGAACATCTCCTTGTAAATCCTCCGTGATTTCTTGTACACCCGTGAAATTTGGCCAGGGTATGCAGTTTGCATTGCTGCACAATTGCGCCCGCCTAGCTCTGCCGCGCTGGCAATCATTCAGGCATGGCAGCAAGATAGGCTGATCCCCATAGGACACTGCCAGCGGAGTGTGTATATCTGCTTCACGTTCTTCTCACCTGAGTGCTACTGATTTCAGCTTTGACGGCTACCCTCAACTCAACCTGAGCAGTAAGTTTAACCTCAACTTATGGCACTTTGTGAAAGTTTTGAGAACTAGAGCTCAGTTGTTTGTCACACCACCACTGTCCATCCAGCACTATGGACGGCAAGGCCTACATCAGGCTCTAATTAGTCCACGGTTGTGTTCAGCTGAATGAACTGTGCCGGGAACAGTCAGAATGAGGTCTGAGTTATTGCCACATAGGAGCGTTTCACTGCTTTCAAGGCTTCTTAGGAAGAATTCCGGAATCTTGCTGCCGGCAGGCCTCCGGCTGTTCTGGGTGAACATCTCCTTGTAAATCCCCCGTGGTTTCTTGTACACCCGTGAAATTTGGCCAGGATATTTAGTTTGCATTGCTGCACAATTGCGCCTTCCTAGCTCTGCCGCGGTTGCAAACATTCAGGTGTGGCAGCCAGATAGTCTGGTCCCCGTGGGACAATGCCAGCGGGCTGGGTATATCTGCTTCCCGTTCTTCTCACCTGAGTGCTACTGATTCCAGCTTTGACGGCTACACTCAACTCTACCTGACCAGTAAGGTGAACCTCAACTTATGGCACTTTGTGAAAATTTTGAGAACTAGAGCTCAGTTGTTTGTCACACGACCACAGTCCATCCAGCAGTATGGACGGCACTGCTTACATCAGGCTCTAATTAGTCCACGCTTGTATTCAGCTGAATGACCTCTGCCGGAACACTCAGAATGAGGTCTGAGTTATTGCCACATAGGAGCGTTTCACTGCTTTCAAGGCTTCTTAGGAAGAATTCCGGAATCATTCTGCCGGCAGGCCTCCGGCTGTTCTGAGTGAACATCTCCGTGTAAATCCACCGTGGTTTCTTGTAAACCCATGAAATTTGGCGAGGTTTTGCAGGTTGCATTGCTGCACTATTGCGCCTGCCTAGCTCTGCCGCGGTTGCATACATTCAGGCGTGGCATCCACATATCCTGGTCCCCGGAGGACACTACCAGCGGACTGGGTATATCTGGATTCCGTTCTTCTCACGGGAGTGCTACTGATTCCAGCTTTGACGGCTACCCTCAACTCAACCTGAGCAGTAAGTTGACCCTCAATTTATGGCACTTTGTGAAAGTTTTGAGAACTAGAGCTCTGTTGTTTGGCATAACACCACTGTCCATCCAGCACTATGGACGGCACTGCATACATCAGGCTCTAATTAGTCCACGGTTGTGTTCAGCTGAATGACCTCAGCCGGAACACTCAGAATGAGGTTCTGAGTTATTGCAACTTAGGAGCGTTTCACTGCTTTCAAGGCTTCTTAGGAAGAATTCCGGAATCTTGCTGCCAGTAGGCCTCCGGCTGTTCCGGGTGAACATTTCCCTGTAAATCCCCCGTGGTTTCTTGTACACCAGTGAAATTTGGCCAGGGTATGCATTTTTCATTGCTGCACAATTGCGCCTGCCAATCTCTGCCGCGCTTGCAATCAATCAGGCATGTCAGCCAGATAGGCTGATCCCCGTAGGACACAGCCAACGGAATGTGTATATCTGCTTCCCGTTCTTCTCACCTGAGTGGTACTGATTCCAGCTTTGACGGCTACCCTCAACTCAACCTGAGCAGTAAATTGAACCTCAACTTATGGCACTTTTTGAAAGTTTTGAGAACTAGAGCTCAGTTGTTTGTCAAACCACCACTCTCCATCCAGCACTATGGACGGCACTGCCTACATCAGGCTCTAATTAGTCCACGGTTGTGTTCAGCTGAATGACCTCTGCCGGGAACACTCAGAATGAGGTCTGAGTTATTGCCACATAGGAGCGTTTCACTGCTTTCAAGACTTCTTAGGAAGAATTCCGGAAATTTGCTTCCGGCAGGCCTCCGGCTGTTCTGGGTGAACATCTCCTTGTAAATCCCCCGTGGTTTCTTGTAAACCCGTGAAATTTGGGCTGGGTATTCAGTTTGCATTGCTGCACAATTGCGCCTGCGTAGCTCTGCCGCGGTTGCAATCATTCAGGCGCGGCAGCCAGTTTGGCTGGTCCCCGTAGGACACTGCCAGCGGACTGGCTATATCTGCTACCCGTTCTTCTCACCTGAGTGCTACTGATTCCAGATTTGACGGCTACACTCTACTCAAACGGAGCAGTAAGTTGAACCTCAACTTAGGGCACTTTGTGAAAGTGTTGATAACTAGAGCTCAGTTGTTTGGCACGCCACCAATGTCCATCCAGCCCTATGGACTACACTGCCTACATCTGGGTCTAATTAGTCCACGGTTGTGTTCAGCCGAATGAACTCTGCCGGGAACACTCAGAATGAGATCTGAGTTTTTGCAACATAGGAGCCTTTCACTGCTTTCAAGGCTTCTTAGGAAGAATTCCGGAATCTTGCTGCCGGCAGGCCTCCGGCTGTTTTGGGTGAACATCTCCTTGAAAATCCGCCGTGGTTTCTTGTAAACCCGTGAAATTTGGCCAGGGTTTGCAGTTTGCATTGCTGCACATTTGCGCCTGCCTAGCTCTGCCGTGGTTGCAAACATTCAGGCTTGGCAGCCAGAGAGGCTGGTCCCCGTGGGACACTTCCAGCGTACTGGGTATATCTGCTTCCCGTTCTTCAAACATGAGTGCTACTGATTCCAGCTTTGACGGCTACACTCAACTCAACCGGACCAGTAAGTTGCACCTCAACTTATGGCACTTTGTGAAAGTGTTGAGAACTAGACCTCAGTTGTTTGGCACGCCACCACTGTCCATCCAGCACTATGGCCGGCACTGCCTACATCAGGCTTTAATTATTCCACGGTTGTGTTCAGCTGAATGACCTTTCCCGGGAACACTCAGAAGGAGGACTGAGTTATTTCCATATAGGAACGATTCACTGCTTTCAAGGCTTCTTAGGAAGAATTCCGGTATCTTGCTGCCGGCAGGCCTCCGGCTGATCTGGGTGAACATCTCCTTGTTAATCCCCCTTGGTTTCTTGTACACCCGTGAAATCTGGCCAGGGTATGCAGTTTGCATTGCTGCACATTTGCGCCTGCCTAGCTCTGCCGCGGTTGCAATCATTCAGGCGTGGCAGCCAGATAGGCTGGTGCCCTTGGGACACTGCCAGCGGACTGGGTATATCTGCTTCCCGTTCTTCTCACCTGAGTGCTACTGATTCCAGCTTTGACAGCTACACTCTACTCAACCGGACCAGTAAGTTGAACCTCTACTTATGGCAATTTGTGAAAGTGTTGAGAACTAGAGCTCACTTGATTGGCACGCCACCACTGTCCATCCAGCACTATGGACGGCACTGCATACATCAGGCTCTAATAAGTCCACGGTTGTGTTCAGCTGAATGACCTCTGCCGGGAACATTCAGAATGAAGTCTGAGTTATTGCCACATAGGAGCGTTTCACTGCTTTCAAGGCTTCTTAGGAAGAATTCCGGTATCTTGCTGCCGGCAGGCCTCCGGCTGTTCTGGGTGAACATCTCCTTTTAAATCCCCCGTGGTTTCTTGTACACCCGTGTAATTTGGCCAGGTTTTGCAGTTTGCATTGCTGCACAATTGCGCCTGCCTAGCTCTGCTGCGGTTGCATACATTCAGGCGTGGCAGCCCGATAGGCGGATCCCCGTAGGACACTTCCAGCAGACTGCGTATATCTGCTTCCCGTTCTTCTCACCTGAGTGCTACTGATTCCAGCTTTGACGGCTACACTCTACTCAACCGGAGCAGTAAGTTGAACTTCAACTTATGGCACTTTGTGAAAATGTTGAGAACTAGAGCTCAGTTGTTTGTCACACCACCACTGTCCATCAAGCACTATGGACGGCACTGCCTACATCAGGCTCTAATTAGTCCACGGTTGTGTTCAGCTGAATGACCTCTGCCGGGAACACTCAGAATGAGATCTGAGTTATTGCCACATTGGGGCGTTTCACTGCTTTCAAGGCTTCTTAGGAAGAATTCCGGTATCTTGCTGCCGGCAGGACTACGGCTGTTCTGGGCGAACATCTCCTTGTAAATCCCCCGTGATTTCTTGTACACCCGTGAAATTTGGCCAGGGCATGCAGTTTGCATTGCTGCACAATTGCGCCTGCCTAGCTCTGCTGCGGATGCAAACATTCAGGCGAGGCAGCCAGATAGGCTGGTCCCCGTAGGACACTTCCAGCGGACTGGGTATAGCTGCCTAACGTTCTTCTCACCTGAGTGCTACTGATTCCTGCTTTGACGGCTACACTCTACTCAACCGGAGCATTAAGTTGAACCTCAACTTAGGGCATTTTGTGAAAGTTTTGAGAACTAGAGCTCAGTTGTTTGACACTCCACCACTGTCCATCCAGCACTATGGACGGCACTTTCTACATCTGGCTCTAGTTAGTCCACTGTTGTGTTCAGAAGAATGACCTCTGCCGGGAACACTCAGAATGAGTTTCTGAGTTATTGCAACATTGGAGCGTTTCACTGTTTTCAAGGCTTCTTAGGAAGAATTCCAGAATCTTGCTGCCGGCAGGCCTCCGGGTGTTCGGGGTGAACATCTCCTTGTAAATCCCCCGTGGTTTCTTGTACAACCGTGAAATTTGGCCAGGTTTTGCAGTTTGCATTGCTGCACAATTGCGCCTCCTTTTCTCTGCTGCGGTTGCAAACATTCTGGCGTGGCAGCCAGATATGTTGATCCCCGTAGGACACTACCAGCGGACTGGGTATATCTGCTTCCCGTTCTTCTCACCTGAGTGCTACTGATTCCAGCTTTGACGGCTACACTCAACTCAACCTGAGCAGTAAGTTGAACCTCAACTTATGGCACTTTGTGAAAGTTTTGAGAACTAGAGCTCAGTTGTTTTTCACACCACCACTGTCCATCAAGCACTATGGACGGCACTGCCTACATCAGGCTCTAATTAGTCCACGGTTGTCTTCAGGTGAATGAACTCTGCCGGGAACACTCAGAATGAGGTATCAGTTATTGCCACATAGGAGCGTTTCACTGCTTTCAAGGATTCTTAGGAAGAATTCCGTAATCTTGTTGCCGGCAGGCCTCCGGCTCTTCTGGGTGAACATCTCCTTGTAAATCCCCCGTGGTTTCTTGTACAACCGTGAAATTTGGCCAGGTTTTGCAGTTTGCATTGCTGCACAATTGCGCCTCCTTTTCTCTGCTGCGGTTGCAAACATTCTGGCGTGGCAGCCAGATATGTTGATCCCCGTAGGACACTACCAGCGGACTGGGTATATCTGCTTCCCGTTCTTCTCACCTGAGTGCTACTGATTCCAGCTTTGACGGCTACACTCAACTCAACCTGAGCAGTAAGTTGAACCTCAACTTATGGCACTTTGTGAAAGTTTTGAGAACTAGAGCTCAGTTGTTTTTCACACCACCACTGTCCATCAAGCACTATGGACGGCACTGCCTACATCAGGCTCTAATTAGTCCACGGTTGTCTTCAGGTGAATGAACTCTGCCGGGAACACTCAGAATGAGGTATCAGTTATTGCCACATAGGAGCGTTTCACTGCTTTCAAGGATTCTTAGGAAGAATTCCGTAATCTTGTTGCCGGCAGGCCTCCGGCTCTTCTGGGTGAACATCTCCTTGTAAATCCCCCGTGGTTTCTTGTACACCCGTGAAATTTGGCCAGGGTATGCAGTTTGCATTGCTGCACAATTGCGCCTGCCTAGCTCTGCGGCGGTTGCAAACATTCAGGCGTGGCAGCCAGATAGGCTGGTCCCCGTAGGACACTTCCAGCGGACTGGGTATATCTGCTTCCCGTTCTTCTCTCCTGAGTGCTATTGATTCCAGCTTTGACAGCTTCACTCAACTCAACCTGACCAGTAAGTTGAACCTCAACATATGGCACTTTGTGAAAGTTTTGAGAACTAGAGCTCAGTTGTTTGGAACACCACTACTGTCCATCCAGCACTATGGACGGCACTGCATACATCTGGCTCTAATTAGTCCACGGTTGTGTTCAGCTGAATGACCTCTGCCGGGAACACTCAGAATGAGGTTCTGAGTTATTGCCACATAGGAGAGTTTCACTGCTTTCAAGGCTTCTTAGGAAGAATTCCAGAATCTTGTTGCCGGCAGGCCCTCGTTGTTCCGGGTGAACATCTCCTTGTAAATCCCCCGAGGTTTCTTTTACACCCGTGAAATTTGGACTGGGTATGCAGTTTGAATTTCTGCACAATTGCCCCTTCCTAGCTCTGCCACGGTTGCAAACATTCAGGCGTGGCAGCCAGATAGGCTTGTCACCGTGGGACACTTCCAGCGGACTGGGTATATCTGCTTCCCGTTCTTCTCACCTGAGTGCTACTGATTCCAGCTTTGACGGCTACACTCTACTCAACCGGACGAGTAAGTTGAACCTCAACTTATGGTACTTTGTGAAAGTGTTGAGAACTAGCGCTCAGTTGTTTGGCACGCCACTACTGTCCATCCAGCACTATGGACGGCAATGCCTACATCTGGCTCTAATTAGTCCACGGTTGTGTTCACCGGAATAACCTCTGCCGGGAACACTCAGAATGTGGTTCTGAGTTATTGCCACATAGGAGCGTTCCATTGCTTTCAAGGCTTCTTAGGAAGAATTCTGGACTCTTGCTGCAGGCAGGCCTCCGGCTGTTCCGGGTGAACATCTCCCTATAAATCCCCCGTGGTTTCTTGTCCACCCGTGAAATTTGGCCAGGTTATGCAGTTTGAATTGCTGCACAATTGCGCCTTCCTAGCTCTGCCGCGGAGGCAAACATTCAGGCGTGGCAGCCAGATAGGCTGGTCCCCGTAAGACACTGCCAGCGGACTGGGTATATCTGCTTCCCGTTGTTCTCATCGGAGTGCTACTGATTCCAGCTTTGACGGCTACACTCTACTCAACCGGAGCAGTAAGTTGAACCTCATCTTATGGCACTTTGTGAAAGTGTTGAGAACTAGAGCACAGGTGTTTGGTACACCACCACTGTCCATCCAGCACTATGTACGGCACTGACTACATCTGTCTCTAATTAGTCCACGGTTGTGTTCAGCCAAATGACCTCTGCCGGGAACACTTAGTATGAGGTTCTGAGTTATTTCAACATAGGAGCGTTTCACTGCTTTCAAGGCTTCTTAGGACGAATTCCGGAATCTTGCTGCGGGCAGGCCTCCGGCTGTTCCGGGTGAACATCTCCTTGTTAATCACCCGTGGTTTCTTTTCACCCGTGAAATTTGGCCAGGGTATGCAGTTTGCATTGCTGCACAATTGCGCCTGCCTAGCTCTGCCTGGGTTGCAAATATTCAGGCGTGGCAGCCAGATAGGCTGGTCCCTGTAGGACACTGCCAGCGGACTGGCTATATCTGCTTCCGGTTCTTCTCACCTGAGTGCTACTGATTCCAGATTAGACGGCTACATTCTACTCAACTGGACCAGTAAGTTGAACCTCAACTTAGGGCACTTTGTGAAAGTGTTGAGAACTAGAGCTCAGTTGTTTGGCACGCCACCACTGTCCATCCAGCACTATGGACGGCACTGCATACATCAGGCACTAATTAGTCCACGGTTGTGTTCAGCTGAATGACCTCTGCCGGGAACACTCAGAATGACGTCTGAGTTATTGCCACATAGGAGCATTTCACTGCTTTCAAGGCTTCTTAGGAAGAATTCCGGAATCTTGCTGCCGGCAGGCCTCCGGCTGTTCTGGGTGAACATCTTGTAAATTCCCCGTGGTTTCTTTTTTTTTTTTTTTTGGTTTTATCTGCTTTCTTTCTTTTTTTTTTTTTTAATTGTATTTTATTTTATTTGAGAACATACTGTACAGGGGTGCTACAATTACATGGGCAGGATAATGCATACATTTCTTACCAAGCATTGCAGCCTCCTCCTTTGTTTACCCTTCACTTCCCTTCCCCGCCTCCCCCCTCCCCCCACCCAATTTTACCCCCCTCCCCCCACCCAATTATACCCCGCTCCCCCTCCCCACACCGACATTGTAAAGCTGGTTTTGACATGACATTTTGTACTTCTCATTGTTGCAACAGGTCCACCTGAATCCTTAAACGACTTGTTTGTCCCCATCTCCTCCACATGTTATACTGACATCAAATATAGTGAAAACGGGGGTTACACTGTGGGGGAGGGACATACAAAGCAACAAAGAAATAATCTTATAAATGCGTTAGAAACACATGCATGAAAGAAACGAAAACATTAAAATACATATTTAAGGGTTCATTTTCCTAACATCACATTATCTGACCTTTTCTGCTTGACTCATACCTATACTAGATATTGCAAATAAGGGAAACCATGGGACCTATGCTTCTTTGGGCCTGGCTTACTTCACTTAATATAATTTTTTCCAAGTCTTTCCATTTCCTAACAAATGGGGAAATGTCATTCTTTCTGATGGAGGAGTCCAAAGAAACCATAACCAATCAACTAAGTGATTTGAGAACAAACACTGAACACCAAATTAAGGAAGTAAAGAAAATCATACAAGACCTAAAACAGAGCTTCAACAAAGAACTCGAAACCATCAAAGCTGACCAATTAGAAGGAAAAGAGATAAAAAACAAAGTAGAGAGTCTTGACATCAGGTTAGACCATGCAGAAGATCGAATCTCAGGGATTGAAGACAGCCTAGATATTATAGAGAAAGAACATACAACCATCCAAGACAAGTCCAAGAAATATGATAGGTCTATCCAACACCGGGAAGACACCATCAGAAGGCCCAATCTAAGGATAATGGGTGTAGAGGAGCACCTAGAAACAGAAGTTAATGGTCTAGGAAATTTGTTTAACAGGATCCTAGCAGAGAACTTCCCAAACATACAAAAAGATAGGCCTATTCAGATACAAGAAGCTTTTAGAACCCCAAATAGACCAGACCAGAATAGGACATCCCACCGTCACATTATAATCCACACAGGATCAACCCAGACCAAGGAAAAGATCCTTAAAGCTGTCAAAGAGAAAAGGTTAATCACCTATAAAGGGAAACCAATTAGAATTACCTCAGATTTCTCAGCAGAGACAATCAAAGCAAGAAGAGCCTGGAATGACGTATGCCATGCCCTAAAAACAAACAACTATCAACCAAGAATACTGTACCCAGCTAAAGTCTCCTTCATAACTGAAGGCCAAATAAAAACCTTCCATAGCAAAGAAAAATTGAAACAATACATCTCCACCAAACCAGCCCTGCAAAAGATTCTTAAAGATGTCCTACACATAGAAAACCAACAAGAACGCAACAAAGGCCAAGAAACTGCACCCAAACTGAGAATCCAAGAACCTTAGGAAGAACCCAGTTTTCACAGCCCCCAAGAAGGTGGATAACATGGCAGGAACCCCCAAATACCTCTCAGTCCTATCTCTTAACGTTAACGGCCTGAACTCCCCAATTAAGCGACATAGACTGTCTAGTTGGATTAAAAAACAAGACCCCTCTATCTGCTGCCTGCAGGATTCACATCTTGCCCGTAAAAACAAACATATTTTCAAAGTTAAAGGCTGGAACAAAATCTACCAAGCAAACGGCCCTCATAAACAGGCGGGAGTTGCAATCCTAATATCACATAAAATAGACTTCAAACTAAAATTCGTGAGAAGAGATAAAGATGGCCGCTACATACTAATTAAAGGATCTCTCCTTCAGGAGGATATTACAATTCTAAATATCTATTCGCCAAACAATGGAGCACCCAAATTTATCAAAGAAACACTACTTTCCCTCAAATCCCATATAGATCCAAAGACATTAATTGTTGGGGATTTTAACACACCACTCTCCCCACTAGATAGATCAACTCGGCAAAAACTCAACAGAGAAACCGCAGATCTAAACAGCTACATAGATCAACTAGACTTAACAGACATTTACCGAACATTTCACCCAGCAGCAACAGAATACACGTTCTTCTCAGCAGCACATGGAACGTTTTCTAAAATAGACCACATTTTAGTCCACAAAGCAAACTTGTCCAAATTCAGAAACATTGAAGTTATACCTTGCATTCTCTCTGACCACAAGGGAATAAAATTAGATCTCAACACCAAAAGCCACCAAAGAAAGTCCGGTATCACATGGAGGCTGAACAACACACTGCTGAATCATGAGTGGGTCATGGAAGAGATTAGAAAGGAAATTCAAATGTTCATGCTATTCAACCAAAATGAACACACAAATTACCAGCTCCTCTGGGACAGAGCAAAGGCAGTACTCAGAGGCAAGTTTATAGCTCTGAGCTCCTACATCAACAAATTGGAGAGATCGGAAACCAACAATTTAATGACACATCTAAACCTCCTTGAAAAAGAGCAGCAAGATAAACCCCAATCCAGTAGACGGAAAGAAATAATAAAAATTAAATCAGAATTAAATGAATTAGAATCCAAAAAAACTATAGAAAGAATCAACAAAACAAAGAGTTGGTTCTTCGAAAAACTTAACAAAATTGACAGACCCTTAGCAAACCTTATCAGAAAAAGGAGAGAACACACCCAAATTAATAAACTCAGAGATGAGAATGGAAACATCACCACGGAAACAACCAAGATTCAGAACATTATTAGGGGATACTTCTCAAAACTTTATGCTAATAAGTTTGAGAACTTAACAGAAATGGACCTTTTCCTAGCAAATATTGACATGCCAAAACTAAACCAAGATGAGTTAAACCCCGTGGTTTCTTGTACACCCGTGAAATTTGGCCAGGGTATGCAGTTTGCATTGCTGCACAATTGCGCCTGCCTAGCTCTGCCGCGGTTGCAAACATTCAGGCGTGGCAGCCAGATAGTCTATTCCCCGTAGGACACTGCCAGCGGACTGGGTATATCTGCTTCCCTTTCTTCTCACCTGAGTGCTACTGATTCCAGCTTTGACGGCTACACTCTACTCAACCGCACCAGTAAGTTGAACCTCAACTTATGTCACTTTGTGCAAGTGTTGAGAACTAGAACTCAGTTGTTTGGCACTCCACCACTGTCCATCCAGCACTCTGAACAGCACTGCCTATATCTGGCTCTAATTAGTCCACGGTTGTGTTCAGCTGAATGACTTCTGCCGGGAACACTCAGAATGAGGTTCTGAGTTATTGCAACATAGGAGCATTTCACTGCTTTCAAGGTTTCTTAGGAAGAATTCCAGAATCTTGCTGCCCGCAGGCCTCCTGTTGTTCCGGGTGAACATCTTCCTGTAAATCCCCAGTGGTTCTTGTACACCGGTGTAATTTGGCCAGGGCATGCAGTTTGCATGGCTGCACAATTGCGCCTGCCTAGCTCTGCCGCGGTTGCAAACATTCAGGCGTGGCAGCCAGATAGGCTGTTCCCCGTAGGACACTGCCAGCGGACTGGGTATATGTGCTTCCCGTTCTTCTCACCTGAGTGCTACTGATTCCAGCTTTGACGTCTACACTCTATTCAACCGGACCAGTAAGTTGAACCTCAACTTATGGCACTTTGTGCAAGTGTTGAGAACTAGAGCTCAGTTGTTTGGCACGCCACCACTGTCCACCCAGCACTATGGACAGCACTGCCTACATCTGGCTCTAATTAGTCCACGGTTGTGTTCAGCTGATTGACCTCTGCCGGGAACACTCAGATTGAGGTTCTGAGTTATTGCAACATAGGAGCATTTCACTGCTTTCAAGGTTTCTTAGGAAGAATTCCAGAATCTTGCTGCCGGCAGGCCTCTGGCTGTTCCGGGTGAACATCTCCCTGTAAATCCCCCGTGGTTTCTTGTACACCCGTGAAATTTGGCCAGGGCATGCAGTTTGCATGGCTGCAAAATTGCGCCTGCCTAGCTCTCACGTGGTTGCAAACATTCAGGAGTGGCAGCCAGATAGGATGGTCCCCGTAGGACACTGCCAGCGGACTGGGTATATCTGCATCCCGTTCTTCTCATCTGAGTGCTACTGATTCAAGCTTTGACGGCTACACTCTACTCAACCGGAGCAGTAAGTTGAACCTCAACTTATGGCACTTTGTGAAAGTGTTGAGAACTAGAGCTCAGTTGTTTGGCACACCACCACTGTCCATCCAGCACTATGGACGGCACTGCCTACATCTGGCTCTAATTAGTCCACGGTTGTGTTCAGCCAAATGAACTCTCCCGGGAACACTCAGAATGAGGTTCTGAGTTATTGCCACATAAGAGCGTTCCACTGCTTTCAAGGCTTCTTAGGAAGAATTCCTGAATGTTGTTGCCGGCTGGCCTCCGGCTGTTCCGGGTGAACATCTCTTGGTAAATACCCTGTGGTTTCTTGTACACCTGTCAAATTTGGCCAGGGTACTCACTTTGCATTGCTGCACAATTGCGCCTGCATACCTGTGCCACGTTTGCAAACATTCAGGCTTGGGGTCCAGATAGGCTGGTTCCCGTACTACATTGCCAGCGGACTGCGTATATCTGCTTCCCATTCTTCTCATCTGAGTGCTACTCATTCCAGCTTTGACGGCTACACTTTACTCAACCGGAGCAGTAAGATGAACCTCTACTTGTGTCACTCTGTGAAAGTTTGGAGAACTAGAGCTCAGTTGTTTGGCACACCACCACACTACCTACATCTGGCTCTAATTAATCCACTGTTTACATCTGGCTCTAATTAGTCCCCGATTGTGTTCAGCTGATTGTCCTCTGGCGGGAACACTCAGAATGAGGTTCTGAGTTATTGCCACATAGGAGCGTTTCACTGCTTTCAAGGTTTCTTAGGAAGAATTCCGGAATCTTGCTGCTGGCAGGCCTCCGGCTGTTCAAGGTGAACATCTCCCGGTAAATCCCCCGTGGTTTCTTCTACACCCGTGAAATTTGGCCAGGTTATGCAGATTGCATTGCTGCACAATTGCGCCTGCCTAGCTCTGCCGAGGTTGCAAACATTCAGGCGTGGCATCCAGATAGGCTGGTCCCCGTAGGACACTGCCAGCAGACTGGGTGTATCTGCTTCCCGTTCTTCTCACCTGAGTGCTAATGATTCCAGCTTTGACGGCTACACTCTACTCAACCGGAGCAGTAAGTTAAACTTCAACTTATGACACTTTATGAACGTTTGGAGAACTAGAGCTCAGTTGTTTGGCACTCGACCACTGTCAATCCAACTCTATGGACGGCACTGCCTACATCTGGCTCTAATTAGTCCACGGTTGTATTCAGCTGAATGACCTCTGCCTGGAACACTCAGAATGAGGTTCTGAGTTATTGCAACATAGGAGCGTTTCACTGCTTTCAAGGCTTCTTAGGAAGAATTCCTGAATGTCCTTGCCGGCAGGAGTCCGGGTGTTCCTGGTGAACATCTCTTCGTAAATACGCTGTGGTTTCTTGTACACCTGTCAAATTTGGCCAGGGTACGCACTTTGCATTGCTGCACAATTGCGCCTGCATACCTGTGCCACGCTTGTAAATATTCAGGCTTGGGGGCCAGATAGGCTGGTCCCCGTAGGACACTGCCAGCAGACTGGGTATATCTGCTTCCCGTTCTTCTCACCTGAGTGCTACTGATTCCAGCTTTGACGGCTACACTCTACTCAACCGGAGCAGTAAGTTGAACCTCAACTTATGGCACTTTGTGAACGTTTGGAGAACTAGATCTCAGTTGTTTGGCACGGTACCACTTTCAATCCAGCACTATGAATGGCACTGCCTACATCTGGCTCTAATTAGTCCACGGTTGTGTTCAGCTGAATGACCTCTGCCGGGAACACTCAGAATGAGGTTCTGAGTTATTGAAACATAGCAGCGTTTCACTGCTTTCAAGGCTTCTTAGGAAGAATTCCGGAATCTTGCTGCCGGCAGGCCTCCGGCTGTTCCGAGTGAACATATCCCTGTAAATCCCCCGTGGTTTCTTGTACTCCGGAGAAATTTGGCCAGGTTATGCAGAAGGCATTGCTGCACAATTGAGCCTGCCTAGCTCTGCCGCGGTTGCAAACATTCAGGCTTGGCAGGCAGATAGGCTGGTTCCCGTAGGACACTGCCAGCGGACGGGGTATATCTGCTTCCCGTTCTTGTCACCTGAGTGCTTCTGATTCCAGCTTTGACAGCTACACTCTACTCAACCGGAGCAGTAAGTTGAACCTCAACTTATGGCATTTTGTGAAAGTGTTGAGAACTGGAGCTCAGTTGTTTGGCACGCCACCACTGTCCATCCAGCACTATGGACGGCACTGCCTACATTTGGCTCTAATTAGTCCACGGTTGTGTTCAGCTATATGACCTCTGCCGGGAACACTCAGAATGAGGTTCTCAGTTATTGCCACATAGGAGCGTTTCACTGCTTTCAAGGCTTTTCAGGAAGAATTCCGGAATCTTGCTGCAGGTAGGCCTCCGCCTGTTACGGGTGAACATCTCCTTGTAAATCACCCGTGGCTTCTTGTACACCCGTGAAATGTGGCCAGGTTATGCAGTTTGCATTGCTGCACAATTGCGCCTGCCTAGCTCTGCCTTGGTTGCAAACATTCAGGCGTGGCAGCCAGATAGGCTGGTCCCCGTGGGACACTTCCAGCGGACTGCGTATATCTGCTACCCGTTCTTCTCACCTGAGTGCGACTGATTCCAGCTTTGACGGCTACACTCAACTCAACCGGAGCAGTAAGTTGAACCTCAACTTCTGTCACTTTGTGAAAGTGTTGAGAACTAGAGCTCAGTTGTTTTGCACGCCACCACTGTCCATCCAGCCCTATGGACGGCACTGCCTACATCTGGCTCTCATTAGTCCACGGTGGTGTTCAGCCGGAATTCTTCCTAAGAAGTCTTGAAAGCAGTGAAACTCTCCTTTGTGGCAATAACTCAGAACCTCATTCTGACTGTTCCCGGCAGAGGTCATTCGGTTTAACACAACCGTGGACGAATTAGAGCCAGATGTAGGCAGTGCCGTCCATAGGGCTGGATGGACAGTGGTGGCGTGCCAAACAACTGAGCTCTAGTTCCCAACACTTTCCCAAAGTGCCATAAGTTGAGGTTTAACTTACTGCGCAGGTTGAGTAGAGTGTAGCCGTCAAAGCTGGAATCAGTAGTACTCAGGTGAGAAGAACGGGAGGCAGATATACCCAGTCCGCTGGTAGTGTCCTATGGGGACCAGACTATCTGGCTTCCACGCCTGAATGTTTGCAACCGCGGCAGAGCTAGGCAGGCGCAATTGTGCAGCAATGCAAACGGCATAAACTGGCCAAATTTCACGGGTGTGAAAGAAACCATGGGGGATTTAGAAAGAGATGTTCACCGGGAACAAACGAGCCCTCAGCAGCCAGATTCTGGAATTCTTCCTAAGAAGCCATGAAAGCAGTGAAACACTCCTATGTTGCAATAACTCAGAACCTCATTCTGAGTGTTCTCGGCAGAAGTCATTCTTTTGAACACAACCGTGGACAAATTAGACCCAGATGTAGGCTGTGCCGGCCATAGTGCTGGATGGACAGTGGTGGCGTGCAAAAAACTGAGCTGTAGTTCTCAACACTTTTACAAAGTGCCATAAGTTGAGGTTCAACTTACTACTCCCGTTGAGTAGAGTGTCGCCGTCAAAGCTTGAAACACAAGCTCTCAGGTGAGAAGAACGGGAAGCAGATATACCCAGTCCGCTGGTAGTGTCCTACGGGGACCAGCCTATCTGGCTGCCATGCCTGAATATTTGCAACCGCGGCAGAGCTAGTCAGGCACAATTGTGCAGCAATGCAAACTGGATACCCTGGCCAAATTTCACGGGTGTACAAGAAACCACGGGGGATTTATAAGGAGATGTTCTCCGCGAACAGCCGGAGGCCTGTCAGCAGCAAGATTCTGGAATTCTTCCTAAGAAGCCTTGAAAGCAGTGAAACGCTCCTATATGGTAATAACTCAGAACCTCATTCTGAGTGTTCTCGGCAGAAGTTATTCTTCTGAAAACACCCGTGGACTAATTAGAGCCAGATGTAGGCAATGCCGTCCATTGTGCTGGATGGGCAGTGGTGGCGTGCCAAAGAACTGAGCTCTAGTTCTCAACACTTTCACAAAGTACCATAAGTTGAGGTTCAACATACTGCTCTGGTGGAGTAGAGTGTAGCTGTCAAAGCTGGAATCAGTAGCACTCAGGTGAGAAGAAAGGGAAGCAGATAAACCAGACCGCTGGCAGTGTCCTACGGGGACCAGCCTATCTGGCTGCCACGTTTGAATGTTTGCAACCGTGGCAGAGCTAGGCAGGCGCAATTGTGCAGCAATGCAAACTGCATAAACTGGCCAAATGTCACGTGTGTAAAAGAAACCACGGGGGATTTACAAGGAGATGTTCACCCGGAACAGCTGGAGGCCTGCCGGGTGCAAGATTCTGGAATTCTTCCTAAGAAGCCTTGAAAGCAGTGAAACGCTCCTATGTTGCAATAACTCAGAAACTCATTCTGAGTGTTCTCGGCAGAAGTTATTCTTCTTAAAACACCCGTGGACTTATTAGAGCCAGATGTAGGCAGTGTCGTCCATAGTCCTGGATGGACAGTTGTGGCGTGCCAAACAACTGAGCTCTAGTTCTCAACACTTTCACAAAGTACCACAAGTTGAGGTTAAACTTACTGCTCCGGTGGAGTCGAGTGTAGCTGTCAAAGCTGGAATCAGTAGCACTCAGTTGAGAAGACCAGGAACCAGATATACCCAGTCCGCTGGCAGTGACCTACGGGGACCAGTCTATCTGGATGCCACGTCTGAATGTTTGGAACCGCGGCAGAGCTAGGCAGGCGCAATTGTGCAGCAATGCAACCTGCATAATCTGGCCAAATTTCACCGGTGTAAAATTAACCATGGGGGATTTATTAGGAGATGTTCACCGGGAGCAGCCAGAGGCCTGCCCACAGCAAGATTCTGGAATTCTTCCTAAGAAGCCTTGAAAGCAGTGAAAGGCTCCTATGTTGCAATAACTCAGAACCTCATTCTGAGTGTTCCCAGCACAGGCCATTCAGCTGAACACAACCGTGGACTAATTAGAGCCAGATGTAGGCAATGCCGTCCATAGTGCTGGATGGACAGTGGTGGTGTGCCAAACTACTGAGTTGTAGTTCTCAAAATTTTCACAAAGTGCCATAAGTTGAGGTTCAAATTACTGCTCAGGTGGAGTTGAGTGTAGCCGTCAAAGCTGGAATCAGTAGCACTCAGGTGAGAAGAACGGGAAGCAGATATACCCAGTCCGATGGTAGTGTCCCACGGGGACCAGCCTATCTGGCTGCCACGCCTGAATATTTGAAACCGCGGCAGAGCTAGGCAGGCGCAATTGTACAGCAATGCAAACTGCATAACCTGGCCAAATTTCACGGGTGTACAAAAACCAGGGGGATTTACAGGGAGATGTGCACCCGGAGAGCCGGAGGCCTGCCGGAAGCAAGATTCCGGAATTCTTCCTAAGAAGCCTTGAATGCAGTGAAACGCTCCTATGTTGCAATAACTCAGAACCTCATTCTGAGTGTTCCCGGCAGAGGTCATTCGGCTGAACACAACCGTGGACTAATTAGAGCCAGATGTATGAAGTGCCGTCCATAGTGATGGATGGAGATTGGTGGCGTGCCAAACAACTGAGCTCTAGTTCTCTACACTTTCACAAAGTGCCATAAGTTGAGGTTCAACTTACTGCTCCCGTTGAGTAGAGTGTCGCCGTCAAAGCTGGAATAAGTAGCACTCAGGTGAGAAGAACGGGAAGCAGATATACCCAGTTCGGTGGCAGTGTCCTATGGGGACCAGCCTATCTGGATGCCACCCCTGAATGTTTGCAACCGCGGCAGAGCTAGGCAGGCACAATTGTGCAGCAATTCAAACTGCATACCCTGGCCAAATTTCACGGGGGTAAAAGAAACCACTTGGGATTTACAAGGCGATGTTCACCCGGAACAGCCAGAGGCCTGCCGGCAGCAAGATTCTGGAAGGCTTCCTAAGAAGCCTTGAAAGCAGTGAAACGCTCCTATGTTGCAATAACTCACAACCTCATTCTGAGTGTTCCCGGCAGAGGTCATTCTTCTGAACACAACCCTGGACTAATTATAGCCAGATATAAGCAGTGCCGACCATAGTGCTGGATGGATAGTGGTAGTGTGCCAAAAAACTGAGCTCCAGTTCTCAAAACTTTCACAAAGTGCCATAAGTTGAGGTTCAACTTACTGCTCAGTTTGAGTTCAGTGTAGGCGTCAAAGCTGAAATCAGTAGCACTCAGGTTAGAAGAACGGGAAGCAGATATACCCAGTCCGCTGGCAGTGTCCTACGGGGACCAGCCAATCTGGCTGACACGCTTGAATTTTTGCAACCGCGGCAGAGCTAGGCAGTAGCAATTGTGCAGCAACTCAAACTGCATAAACTGGCCAAATTTCACGGGTGTACAAGAAACCACGGGGGACTTACAGGGAGATGTTCACCCGGAACAGCCGGAGGCCTGCCGGCAGCAAGATTCCGGAATTCTTCCTAAGAAGCCTTGAAAGCAGTGAAACGCTCCTATGTTGCAATAACTGAGAACCTCATTCTGCGTGTTCCCGGCAGAGGTCATTCAGCTGAACACAACCGTGGACTAATTAGAGGCAGATGTATTCACTGCCGTCCATAGTGCTGGATGGACAGTGGTGGCGTGCCAAACAACTGATCTCTAGTTCTCAAGACTTTCACAAAGTGCCATAAGTTGAGGTTCAACTTATTGCTGCGGTTGAGTAGAGTGTAGCGATCAAAGCTGGAATCAGTAGCACTCAGGTGAGAAGAACGGGAAGCAGACATACCCAGTCCGCTGGCAGTGTCCTACGGGGACCAGACTATCTGGCTGCCACGCATGAATGTTTGCAACCGCGGCAGAGCTAGGCAGGCGCAATTGTGAAGCAATGCAAACTGCATACCCTGGCCAAATTTCACGGGTGTACAAGAAACTATGGGGGATTTACAAGGAGATGTTCACCCAGAACAGCCGGAGGCCTGCCAGCAGGAAGGTTCAGGATTTCTTCCTAAGAAGCCTTGAAAGCAGTGAAACGCTTCTATGTTGCAATAACTCAGGACCTCATTCTGAGTGTTCTCGGGAGAGGTCATTCAGCTGAACACAACTGTGGAAGAATTAGAGCCAGATGTAGGCAGTGCCGTCCATCGTGCTGGATGGACAGTGGTGGTGTGCCAAACAACTGAGCTCTAGTTCTCAAAATTTTCACAAAGTGCTATAAGTTGAGGTTCAACTTACTGGTCCGGTTGAGTTGAGTGTAGCCGTCAAAACTGGAATCAGTAGCACTCAGGTGAGAAGAACGGGAAGCAGATATACCCAGTCCGCTGGTAGTGTACTACGGGGACCAGCCTATCTAGCTGCCACGCCTGAATGTTTGCAACCGCGGCAGAGCTAGGCAGGCACAAGTGTGCAGCATTGCAAACTGCATAAACTGGCCAAATTTCACGGGTGTAAAAGAAACCACTGGGGATTTACAAGGAGATGTTCACCCGGAACAACGAGGGCCTGCCGGCAACAAGATTCTCGAATTCTTCCTAAGAAGCCGTGAAAGCAGTGAAACGCTCCTATGTTGCAATAACTCAGAACCTCATTCTGAGTGTTCTCGGCAGAAGTCATTCTTCTGAACACAACCGTGGACTAACTAGAGCCAGATGTAGGCAGTTCCAGCCATAGTGCTGGATGGACATTGGTGGTGTGCTAAACAACTGAGCTCTAGTTCCCAAAACCTTCACAAAGTGCCATAAGTTGAGGTTCAACTTACTGCTCAGGTTGAGTTGCTTGTAGCCGTCAAAGCTGGAATCAGTAGCACTCTGGTGAGAAACGGGAAGTAGATATACCCAGTCCGCTGGTAGTGTCTTACGGGGACCAGCCTATCTGGGTGCCACGCCTGAATGTTTGCCACCGCAGCAGAGCTAGGCAGGCACAATTGTGCAGCAATTCAAACTGCATAACCTGGCCAAATTTCACGGGTGTACAAGAAACCACGGGGGATTTACAGGGAGATGTTCACCCGGAAGAGACGGAGGCCTGCCGGCAGCAAGATTCCGGAATTCTTCCTAATAAGCCTTGAAAGCAGTGAAACGCTCCTATGTTGCAATAACTCAGAACCTCATTCTGCGTGATCCCGGAAGAGGTCATTCAGCTGAACACAACCGTGGACTAATTAGAGCCAGATGTATTCACTGCCGTCCACAGTGCTGGATGGACAGTGTTGGCGTGCCAAAGAACTGAGCTGTAGTTCTCAACACTTTCACAAAGTGCCATAAGTTGAGGTTCAACTTACTGCTCCGGTTGAGTTGAGTCTAGCCGTCAAAGCTGGAATCAGTAGCACTCAGGTGAGAAGAACGGGAAGCAGATATACCCAGTCCGCTGGTAGTGTCCTACGGGGTCCAGCCTATCTGGCTGCCACGCCTGAATGTTTGTAACCGCGGCAGAGCTAGGCAGACACAATTGTGCAGAAAAGCAAACTGCATAACCTGGCCAAATTTCACGGGAGTACAAGAAACTACGGGGGATTTAGAAGGAGATGTTCAACGGGAACAGCCGGAGGCCTGCCCGTAGCAAGTTATTGGAATTCTTTCTAAGAAGCCTTGAAAGCAGTGAAACGCTCCTATGTTGAAATAACTCAGAACCTCATTCTGAGTGTTCTCGGCAGAAGTCATTCTTCTGAACACAACCGTGGACTAATTAGAGCCAGATGTAGGCAGTGCCAGCCATAGTGCTGGATGGACAGTGGTGGCGTGCCAAACAACTGAGCTGTAGTTCTCAACACTTTCACAAAGTGGCATAAGTTGAGGTTCAACTTACTGCTCCGGTTGAGTAGAGTGTCCCCATCAAAGCTGGAATCAGTAGCTCTCAGGTGAGAAGAATGGGAAGCAGATACACCCAGTACGCTGGCAGTGTCCAACGGGGACCAGCCTATCTGGCTGCCATGCCTGAATATTTGCAACCGCGGCAGAGCTAGTCAGGCCCAATTGTGCAGCAATGCAAACTGCATACCCTGGCCAAATTTCACGGGTATACAAGAAACCACGGGGGATTTACAAGGAGATGTTCAGCCGGAACAGCCGGAGGCCTGCCCGCAGCAAGATTCTGGAATTCTTCCTAAGAAGCCTTGAAAGCAGTGAAACGCTCCTATGTTGCAATAACTCAGAACCTCATTCTGAGTGTTCCCAGCACAGGCCATTCAGCTGAACACAACCGTGGACTAATTAGAGCCAGATGTTTGCAATGCCTTCCATAGTGCTGGATGGACAATGGTGGTGTGCCAAAGAACTGAGCTCTAGTTCTCAACACTTTCACAAAGTACCATAAGTTGAGGTTCAACTTACTGCTCTGGTGGAGTAGAGTGTAGCTGTCAAAGCTGGAATCAGTAGCACGCAGGTGAGCAGAACGGGAAGCAGATATACCCAGTCCACTGGCAGTGTTCTAAGGGGACCAGCCTATCTGGCTGCCACACATGAATGTTTGCAACCGTGGCAGAGCTAGGCAGGCGCAATTGTGCAGCAATGCAAACTGCATACCCTGGCCAAATTTTACGGGTGTACAAGAAACTACGGGGGATTTCCAAGGAGATGTCCACCCGGAACAGCCGGAGGCCTGCCGGTAGGAACGTTCCGGATTTCTTCCTAAGAAGCCTTGAAAGCAGTGAAACGCTTCTATGTTGCAATAACTCAGTCCCTCATTCTGAGTGTTCCTGGCAGAGGTCATTCAGCTGAACACAACCGTGGACGAATTAGAGTCAGATGTAGGCAGTGCCGTCCAATGTGCTGGATGGACAGTGGTGGTGTGCCAAACAACTGAGCTCTAGTTCTCAAAACTTTCACAAAGTGCTATAAGTTGTGGTTCAACTTACTGCACAGGTTGAGTTGAGTGTAGCCGTCAAAGCTGGAATCAGTAGCACTCAGGTGAGAAGAACGGGAAGCAGACATACCCAGTCCGCTGGTAGTGTCCTACGGGGACCAGCCTATCTGTCTGCCACGCCTGAATGTTTGCAACCGCGGCAGAGCTAGGCAGGCGCAATTGTGCAGCAATGCAAACTGCATACCCTGGCCAAATTTCACGGGTGTACAAAAAACCACGAGGGATTTACAAGGAGATGTTCACCCAGAACAGCCGAAGGCCTGCCCGCAGCAAGATTTCGGAATTCTTCCTAAGAAGCCTTGAAAGCAGTGAAACGCTCCTATGTTGCAATAACTCAGAACCTCATTCTGAGTGTTCTCGGCAGAAGTTATTCTTCTGAAAACACCCGTGGACTAATTAGAGCCAGATGTAGGCAGTGCCGTCCATAGTCCTGGATGGAGAGTTATGGCGTGCCAAAGAACTGAGCTCTAGTTCTCAACACTTTCACAAAGTACCATAAGTTGAGGTTCAACTTACTGCTCTGGTGGAGAAGAGTGTAGCTGTCAAAGCTGGAATCAGTAGCACTCAGGTGAGAAGAACGGGAAGCAGATATACCCAGTCCGCTGGCAGTGTCCTACGGAACCAGCCTATCTGGCTGCCACGTCTGAATGTTTGCAACCGCGGCAGAGCTAGGCAGGCACAATTGTGCAGCAATGCAAACTGCATACTCTGGCCAAATTTCACGGGTGTGCAAGAAACCACTGGGGATTTTACAAGGAGATGATCACCAGGAACAGCAGGAGGCCTGATGGCAGCAAGATTCGGGAATTTTTCCTAAGAAGCCTTGAAAGCAGTGAAACGCTCCTATGTTGCAATGACTCAGAACCTTATTCTGAGTTTTCCCGACAGAAGTCATTCAGCTGAACACAATCGTGGACTAATTAGAGCCGGAATAGGCAGTGCCGTCCAAAGTGCAGGATGGACAGTGGTGGCGTGCCAAACAACTGAGCTCTAGTTCTCGACACTTTCACAAAGTGCCATAAGTTGAGGTTCAACTTACTGCTCCAGTTGAGTAGAGTGTCGCCGTCAAAGCTGGAATAAGTAGCACTAAGGTGAGAAGAACGGAAAGCAGATATACCCAGTCTGCTGGCAGTGTCATACGGGGACCAGCCTATCTGGCTGTCACGCCTGAATGTTTGCAAATGAGGCAGAGCTACGCAGGCGCAATTGTGCAGCAATTCAAACTGCATAACCTGGGCAAATTTCACGGGTGTACAAGAAACCACGGGGGATTTACAAGGAGATGTTCACCCGGAACAGCCGGAGGCCTGCCGGCAGCAAGATTCCAGAATTTTTCCTAAGAAGCCTTGAAAGCAGTGAAACGCTCCTATGTTGTAGTAACTCAGAACCTAATTCTGAGGGTTCCCGGCAGACGTCATTCTTCTGAACACAACCGTGGAGTACTAAGAGCCAGATATAGGCAGTGCCGTCCATAGTGCTGGATGGACAGTGGTGATGTGCCAAAAAACTGAGCTCTAGTTCTCAAAACTTGCACAAAGTGCCATAAGTTGAGGTTCAACTTAGTGCTCAGGTTGAGTTGAGTGTAGCCGTCAAAGCGGAAATCAGTAGCACTCAGGTTAGAAGAACGGGAAGCAGATATAACCAGTCCACAGGCAGTGTCCTACGGGGACCAGCCTATCTGGCTGCCAAGCCTGAATGTTTGCAACCGTGGCAGAACTAGGCAGGCGCAATTGTGCAGCAATTCAAACTGCATAACCTGGCCAAATTTCACGGGTGTACAAGAAACCACGGGGGTTTTACAGGGAGATGTTCACCCGGAAGAGACGGAGGCCTGCCGGCAGCAAGATTCCGGATTTCTTCCTAAGAAGCCTTGAAAGCACTGAAACGCTCCTATGTTGCAATAACTCAGAACCTCATTCAGTGTGTTCCCGGCAGAGGTCATTCAGCTGAACACAACCATGGACTAATTAGAACCAGATGTAGTCACTGCCGTCCACAGTGCTGGATGGACAGTGGTGGCGTGCCAAAAAACTGAGCTGTAGTTCTCAACACTTTCACAAAGTGCCATAAGTTGAGGTTCAACTTACTGCTCCGATTGAGTTGAGTGTAGCCGTCAAAGCTGGAATCAGTAGCACTCAGGTGAGAAGAACGGGAAGCAGATATACCCAGTCCGTTGGTAGTGTCCTATGGGGACCAGCCTATCTGGCTGCCACGCCTGAATGTTTGCAACCGCGGCAGAGCTAGGCAGACACAATTGTGCAGAAATGCAAACTGCATAACCTGGCCAAATTTCATGGTAGTACAAGAAACTACCGGGGATTTAGAAGGAGATGGTCAATCGGAACAGCCGGAGGCCTGCCGGTAGCAAGTTTCTGGAATTCTTTCTAAGAAGCCTAGAAAGCAGTGAAACATTCCTATGTTGCAATAACTCAGAACCTCATTCTGAGTGTTCTCAGCAGAAGTCATTCTTCTGAACACAACCGTGGACTAATTAGAGCCAGATGTAGGCAGTGCCGGCCATAGTGCTGGATGGACAGTGGTGGCGTGCCAAACAACTGAGCTGTAGTTCTCAACACTTTCACAAAGTGCCATAAGTTGTGGTTCAACTTACTGCTCCGGTTGAGTAGAGTGTCCCCGTTAAAGCTGGAATCAGTAGCTCTCAGGTGAGAAGAATGGGAAGCAGATATACCCAGTACGCTGGCAGTGTCCAACGGGGACCAGCCTATCTGGCTGCCATGCCTGAATATTTGCAACCGCGGCAGAGCTAGTCAGGCACAATTGTGCAGCAATGCAAACTGCATATCCTGGCCAAATTTCACGGGTATACAAGAAACCATGGGGGATTTACAAGGAGATGTTCACCCGGAACAGCCGAAGGCCTGCCCGCAGCAAGATTCTGGAATTCTTCCTCAGAAGCCTTGAAAGCAGTGAAACGCTCCTATGTTGCAATAACTCAGAACCTCATTCTGCGTGTTCCTGGCAGAGGTCATTCAGCTGAACACAACCGTGGACTAATTAGAGCCAGAGGTAGGCAGTGCCGTCCATAGTGCTGGATGGACAGTGGTGGCGTGCCAAAGAACTGAGCTCTAGTTCTCAACACTTTCACAAAGTACCATAAGTTGAGGTTCAACTTACTGCTCTGGTGGAGTAGAGTGTAGCTGTCAAAGCTGGAATCAGTAGCACTCAGGTGAGAAGAACGGGAAGCAGATATACCCAGTCCGCTGGCAGTGTCCTAAGGGGACCAGCCTATCTGGATGACACGTCTGAATGTTTGCAACCGCGGCAGAGGTAGGCAGGCGCAATTGTGCAGCAATGTAAACTGCATAAACTGGCCAAATTTCAGGGATGTAAAATTAACCATGGGGGATTTACAAGGAGATGTTCACCCGGAACAGCCGGAGGCCTGCTGGCAGCAAGATTCCGGAATTCTTCCTAAGAAGCCTTGAAATCAGTGAAACGCGCCTATGTTGCAATAATTCAGAACCTCATTCTGAGTGTTCCCGGCAGAGGTCATTCTGATGAACACAACCGTGGACTAATTTGAGCTAGTTGTACGCAGTGCCGTCCATAGTGCTGGATGGACAGTGGTGGTGTGCCAAAGAACTGAGCTCAAGTTCGCAACACATTCGCAAAATGCCATAAGTTGAGGTTCAACTTACTGCTCCGGTTGAGTTGAGTGTAGCCGTCAAAGCTGGAATCAGTAGCACTCAGGTGAGAAGAAGGGGAAGCAGATATACCCAGTCCGCTGGTAGTGTCCTACGGGGACCAGCCTATCTGGCTGCCACGCCTGAATGTTTGCAACCGCGGCAGAGCTAGGCAGGCGCAATTGTACACCAATGCAAACTGCATAAACTGGCCAAATTTCACGGGTGTATAAGAAACCACGGGGGATTAACAAGGAGATGTTCACCCGGAACAAACGAGCCCTTGGCAGCCAGATTCTGGAATTCTTCCTAAGAAGCCTTGAAAGCAGTGAAACGCTCCTATGTTGCAATAACTCAGAAACTCATTCTGAATATTCCAGGCACAGGCTATTCAGCTGAACACAACCGTGGACTAATTAGAGCCAGATGAAGGCAATGCCGTCCATAGTGCTGTATGGACAGTGGTGGTGTGCCAAACTACTGAGCTCTAGTTCTCAAAATTTTCACAAACTGCCATAAGTTGCGGTTCAACTTACTGCTCAGGTTGAGTTGAGTGTAGCCGTCAAAGCTGGAATAAGTAGCACTCAGGTGAGAACAATGGGAAGCAGATATACCCAGTCCGCTGGTAGTGTCCCACGGGGACCAGACTATCTGGCTGCCACGCCTGAATATTTCCAACCGCGGCAGAGCTTGGCAGGCTCAGTTGTGCAGAAATGCAAACTGCATAACCTGGCCAAATTTCACGGTTGTACAAGAAACCACGGGGGATTTACAAGGAGATATTCACCAGGAACAGCCGGAGGCCTGCCGGCAGCAAGATTCCGGATTTCTTCCTAAGAAGGCTTGAAAACAGTGAAACGCTCCTAGGATGCAATAACTCAGAACCTCATTGTGACTGTTCCCGGCAGAGGTTATTCAGCTGAACACAACCGTGGACTAATTAGAGCCAGATGTTGGCACTGCCGTCCATAGTGCTGGATGGACAGTGGTGGTGTGCCAAAAAACTGAGCTCTAGTTCTCAACACTTTCACAAAATGCCATAATTTGAGGTTCCACTTACTGCTCCGGTTGAGTTGAGTGTAGCTGTCAAAGCTGGAATCAGTAGCACTCAGGTGAGAAGAACGAGAAGCAGATATACCCAGTCCGCTGGTAGTGTCCTACGGGGACCAGCCTATCTGGCTGCCACGCCTGAATGTTTGCAACCGCGGCAGAGCTAGGCAGGCGAAATTGTACATCAATGCAAACTGCATAAACTGGCCACATTTCACGGGTGTATAAGAAACCACGGGGGATTTACAAGGTGATGTTCACCCGGAACAAATGAGCCCTCGGCAGCCAGATTCTGGAATTCTTCCTAAGAAGCCTTGAAAGCAGTGAAACGCTCCTATGTTGCAATAACTCAGAACCTCATTCTGAGTGTTCCCGGCAGAGGTCATTCAGCTGAACACAACCGTGGACTAATTAGAGCCAGATGTAGGCAGTGCCGTCCATAGTGCTGGATGGACAGTGGTGGTGTGTCAAACAACTGAGCTCTAGTTCTCAAAACTTTCACAAAGTGCCACATGTTGAGGTTCAACTTACTGCTCAGAATGAGTTGAGTGTAGCCATCAAAGCTGGAATCAGTAGCACTCAGGTGAGAAGAACGGGAAGCAGATATACCCAGTCCGCTTGCAGGGTCCTATGGGGACCAAACTATCTGGCTGACACGACTGAATGTTTGCAACCGCGGCAGAGGTAGGCAGGCGCAGTTGTGCAGAAATGCAAACTGCATAACCTGGCCAAATTTCAAGGGAGTACAAGAAACTACGGGGGATTTAGAAGGAGATGTTCAACCAGAACAGCCCGAGGCCTACCCGTAGTAAGATTCTGGATTTCTTCCTAAGAAGCCTTGAAAGCAGTGAAACGCTCCTATGTTGCAATAACTCAGAACCTCATACTGAGTGTTCTCGGCAGAAGTCATTCTTCTGAACACAACCGTGGACTAATTAGACCCAGATGTAGGCAGTGCAGCCATAGTGCTGAATGGACAGTGGTGGCTTGCCAAAGAACTGAGCTGTAGTTCTCAACACTTTCACAAAGTGCCATAAGTTGAGGTTCAACTTACTGCTCCGGTTGAGTAGAGTGTCAACGTCAAAGCTGGAATCAGTAGCTCTCAGGTGAGAAGAACGGGAAGCAGATATACCCAGTCCGCTGGCAGTGTCCTACGGGGTCCAGCCTATCTGGCTGCCATGCCTGAATATTTCAACCGCGGCAGAGCTTGTCAGGCGCAATTGTGCAGCAATGCAATCTGCATACCCTGGCCAAATTTCACGGGTGTACAAGAAACCACGCGGGATTTACAAGGAGATGTTCACCCGGAACAGCGGGAGGCCTGACCGCAGCAAGATTCTGGAATTCTTCCTAAGAAGCCTTGAAAGCAGTGAAACGCTCCTATGTTGTAATAACTCAGGACCTCATTCTGAGTGTTCTTGGCAGAAGTTATTCTTCTGAAAACACCCGTGGACTAATTAGAGCCAGATGTAGGCAGTGCCGTCCATAGTGCTGGATGGACAGATATGGCGTGCCAAAGAATTGAGCTCTAGTTCTCAATACTTTCACAAAGTACCATAAGTTGACGTTCAACTTACTGCTCCCGTGGAGTAGAGTGTAGCTGTCAAAGCTGGAATCAGTAGCACTCAGGTGAGAAGAAAAGTAAGCAGATATACCTAGTCCGCTGGCAGTGTCCTACGGGTACCAGCCTATCTGGCTGCCACGCCTGAATGTTTGCAACCGGGGCAGAGCTAGGCAGGCGCAATTGTGCAGCAATGCAAACTGAATAACCTGGCCAAATTTCACGGGTGTACAAGAAACCTCGGGGGATTTACAGGGAGATGTTCACCCGGAAGAGTCGGAGGCCTGCCGGAAGCAAGATTCCGGAATTCTTCCTAAGAAGCCTTGAAAGTAGTGAAACGCTCCTATGTTGCAATAACTCAGAACCTCATTCTGAGTGTTTCCGGCATAGGTCATTCAGCTGAACACAACCGTGGAATAATTAGAGCCAGATGTAGGCAGTGCCGTCCATAGTGCTGGATGGACATTGGTGGTGTGCTAAACAACTGAGCTCTAGTTGTCAAAACTTTCACAAACTGCCATAAGTTGAGGTTCAACTTACTGCTCAGGTTGAGTTGAGTGTAGCCGTCAAAGCTGGAATCAGTAGCACTCAGGTGAGAAGAACGGGAAGCAGATATACCCAGTCCGCTGGCAGTGTTTTACGTGGACCAGCCTATCTGGGTGCCACGCCTGAATGTTTGCAACCACGGCAGAGGTAGGCCGGCGCAATTGTGCAGCAATGCAAACTGCATACCCTGGCCAAATTTCACGGGTGTACAAGAAACCACGGGGGATTTACAAGGAGATGTTCACCCGGAACTGCCGGAGGCCTGCCCGCAGCAAGATTCCGGAATTCTTCCTAAGAAGCCTTGAAAGCAGTGAAACGCGCCTTTATTGCAATAACTCAGAACCTCATTCTGAGTGTTCCTGGCACATGTCATTCAGTTGAACACAACCGTGGACTAATTAGAGCTAGATGTAGGTAGTGCCGTCCATAGTGCTGGATGGACTTCTTCCTAAGAAGCCTTGAAAGCAGTGAAACGCGCCTTTATTGCAATAACTCAGAACCTCATTCTGAGTGTTGCTGGCACATGTCATTCAGTTGAACACAACCATGGACTAATTAGAGCTAGATCTAGGCAGTGCCCTCCATAGTGCTGGATGGACAGTGGTGTTGTTCCAAACAACTGAGCTCTAGTTCTCAACACATTCGCAAAATGCCATAAGTTGAGGATCAACGTACTGCTCCGGTTGAGTTGAGTGTAGCCGTCAAAGCTGGAATCAGTAGCACTCGGGTGAGAAGAACGGGAAGCAGATATACCCAGTCCACTGGTAGTGTCCTATGGGGAGCAGCCTATCTGGCTGCCACTCCTGAATGTTTGCCACCGCGGCAGAGCTAGGCAGGCGCATTTGTGCAGAAATGCAAACTGCATAACCTGGCCAAATTTCACGGGAGTACAAGAAACTACGGGGGATTCAGAAGGAGATGTTGAACCGGAACAGCCGGAGGCCTGCCCATAGCAAGATTCTGGAATTCTTCCTAAGAAGCCTTGAAAGCAGTGAAACGCTCCTATGTTGCAATAACTCAGAACCTCATTCTGAGTGTTCTCGGCAGAAGTCATTCTTCTGAACAGAACCGTGGACTAATTAGACCCAGATGTAGGCAGTGCCGGCCATAGTGCTGGATGGACAGTGGTGGCGTGCCAAACAACTGAGCTCTAGTTCTCAACACATTCACAAAATGCCATAAGTTGAGGTTCAACTTACTGCGCCGGTTGAGTTGAGTGTAGCCGTCAAAGCTGGAATCAGTAGCACTCAGGTGAGAAGAACGGGAGGCAGATATACCCCGTCCGCAGGTAGTGTCCTACGGGGACCAGCCTATCTGGCTGCCACGCCTGAATTTTTGCAACCGCGGCAGAGCTAGGCAGGCGCAATTGTGCACTAATGAAAACTGCATAACCTGGCCAAATTTCACGGGTGTACAAGAAACCACGGGGGATTTACAAGGAGATGTTCACCCGGAACAGCCGGAGGCCTGCCGGCAGCAAGATTCCGGAATTCTTCCTAAGAAGCCTTGAAAGCAGTGAAACGCTCCTATGTTGCAATAAATCAGAACCTCATTCTGAGTGTTCCTGGCACAGGTCATTCAGCTGAACACAACCGTGGACTAATTAGAGCCAGATGTAGGCAATGCTGTCCATAGTGCTGGATGGATAGTGGTGGCGTGCCAAACAACTGATCTCTAGTTCTCAACACTTTCACAAAGTCCCATTAGTTGAGGTTCAACTTACTGCTCCGGTTGAATAGAGTATAGCCATCAAAGCTGGAATCAGTAGCACTCAGGTGAGAAGAACGGGAAGCAGATATACCCAGTCCGCTGGCAGTGTCCTATGGGGACCAGCCTATCTGGCTGCCATGCCTGAATATTTCAACCGTGGCAGAGCTAGTCAGGCGCAATTGTGCAGCAATGCAAACTGCATACCCAGGCCAAATTTCACGGGTGTACAAGAAACCACGGGGGATTTACAAGGAGATGTTCAACAGGAACAGCCGGAGGCCTGCCGGCAGCAAGATTCCGGAATTCTTCCTAAGAAGTCTTGCAAGCAGTGAAACGCTCCTATGTTGCAATAAGTCAGAACCTCATTCTGAGTGTTCCCTTCACAGGTCATTCAGTTGAACACAACCATGGACTAATTAGTGCCAGATGTAGGCAATGCCGTCCATAGTGCTGGATGGACAGTGGTGGTGTGCCAAACTACTGAGCTCTAGTTCTCAAAATTTTAACAAACTGCCATAAGTTGAGATTCAACTTACTGCTCAGGTTGAGTTGAGTTTAGCAGTCAAATCTGGAATCAGTAGCACTCAGGTGAGAAGAACGGGAAGCAGATATACCCAGTCCGCTGGTAGTGTCCTACGGGGACCAGCCTATCTGGCTGCCACGCCTGAATATTTCCAACCGCGGCAGAGCTAGGCAGGCGCAATTGTGCAGCATTGCAAACCGCATAAACTGGCCAAATTTCGCGGGTGTAAAAGAAACCACGGGGGATTTACAAGGAGATGTTCCCCCGGAACAACGAGGGCCTGCCAGCAGAAAGATTCTGGAATTCTTCCTAAGAAGCCTTGAAAGCAGTGAAACGCTCCTATGTGGTAATAACTAAGAACCTCATTCTGAGTGTTCCCGGCAGAGGTCATTCAGCTGAACACAACCATGGGCTAATTAGAGCCAGATGTAGGCAGTGCAGTCCATAGTGCTGGATGGACAGTGGTGGAGTTCCAAACAACTGAGCTCTAGTTCTCAAAACTTTCACAAAGTGCCATATGTTGAGGTTCAACTTACTGCTCAGGTTGAGTGTAGCTGTCAAAGCTGGAATCAGTAGGATTCAGGTGAGAAGAACAGGAAGCAGATATACCCAGTGCGCTTGCAGGGTACTATGGGGACCAGCCTATCTGGCTGCCACGCCTGAATGTTTGCAAGCGCGGCAGAGCTATGCAGACGCAATTGTACAGCAATGCAAACTACATACCATGGCCAAATTTCACGGGTGTACAAGAAACCACGGTGGATTTACAAGGAGATGTTCACCCGGAACAGCCGGAGGCCTGCCGGCAGCAAGATTCCGGAATTCTTCCTAAGAAGCCTTGAAAGCAGTGAAACACTCCTATGTAGCAGTAACTCAGAACATCATTCTGAGTGTTCCCGGCAGAGGTCAATCAGCTGAACACAACCGTGGACTAATTAGAGCCAGATGTATTCACTGCCGTCAATAGTGCTGGATGGACAGTGTTGGCGTGCCAAACAACTGAGCTCTAGTTCTCAACACTTTCACAAAGTGCCATAAGTTGAGGTTCAACTTACTGCTCCGGTTGAGTAGATTGTAGCCGTCAAAGCTGGAATCAGTAGCACTCAGGTAAGAAGAACGGGAAGCAGATATACCCAGTCCGCTGGCAGTGTCCTACGGGGACCAGCCTATCTGGCTGCCAGGCCGGAATATTTGCAACCGCGGCAGACCTAGGCAGGCGCAATTGTGTAGCAAGGCAACCTGCACAACCTGGCCAAATTTCACGGGTGTACAAGAAACCACGGGGGATTTACATGGAGATGTTTACCCGGAACACCCGGAGGCTTGCCGGCAGCAAGATTCCGGAATTCTTCCTAAGAAGCCTTGAAAGCAGTGAAACGCTCCTATGTTGCAATAACTCAGAACCTCATTCTGAGTGTTCCCGGCAGAGGTCTTTCAGCTGAACACAACCGTGGACTAATTAGAGCCAGATGTAGGCAATGCGGCCATAGTGCTGGATGGACAGTGGTGGTGTGCCAAACTACTGAGCTCTAGTTCTGAAAATTTTCACAAAGTGCCAGAAGTTGAGGTTCAACGTACTGCTCAGGTTGAGTTGAGTGTAGCCGTCAAAGCTGGAATAAGTAGCACTCAGGTGAGAAGAACGGGAAGCAGATATACCCAGTCCGCTGGTAGTGTCCTACGGGGACCAGCCTATCTGGCTGCCACTCCTGAATGTTTGCAACCGAAGCAGAGGTAGGCAGGCGCAATTGTGCAGCAATGCAAACTGCATAAACTGGCCAAATTTCCCGGGTGTACAAGAAACCACGGGGGATTTACAAGGAGATCTTCACCCGGAACATCCGGAGGCCTGCCGGCAGCAAGATTATGGAATTCTTCCTAAGAAGCTTTGAAAGCAGTGAAACGCTCCTAGGTTGCAATAACTCAGAACCTCATTCTGAGTGTTCCCGGCAGAGGTCATTCAGCTGAACACAACCGTGGACTAATTAGAGCCAGATGTAGGCAGTGCCGTCTATAGTGCTGGATGGATAGTAGTGGCGTGCCAAACAACTGCGCTCTAGTTCTCAACACTTTCACAAAGTGCCATAAGTTGAGGTTCACCTTACTGCTCCTTTTGTGTAGAGTGTAGCCGTCAAAGCTGGAATCATTAGCACTCAGGTGAGAAGAACGTGAAGCAGATATACCCAGTAAGCTGGCAGTGTCCTACGGGGACCAGCCTATCTGGCTGCCACGCCTGAATGTTTGCAACTGTGGCAGAGCTAGGCAGGCGCAATTGTGCAGCAATGCAAACTGCATACACTGGCCAAATTTCACGGGTGTTCAAGAAACCACGGGGGATTTAGAAGGAGATGTTGACCCGGAACAGCCGGAGGCCTGCCGGCAGCAAGATTCCGGAATCCTTCCTAAGAATCCTTGAGAGCAATGAAACGCTCCTACGTTGCAATAACTCAGATCCTCATTCTGAGTTTTCCCGGCAGAGGTCATTCAGCTGAAGACAACCGTGGACTAATTAGAGCCAGATGTAGGCACTGCCGTTCATGGTGCTAGATGGATAGTGGTGGCGTGCCAAACAACTGAGCTCTAGTTCTCAACACTTTAACAAAGTGCCAGAAGTTGAGGTTCAACTTACTGCTCCGGTTGAGTAGAGTGTAGCCGTCAAAGCTGGAATCAGTAGCACTCAGGTGAGAAGAACGGGAATCAGATATACCCAGTCCGCTGGCAGTGTCCTACGGGGACCAGCCTATCTGGCTGCCACGCCTGAATGTTTGCAACCGCGGCAGAGCTAGTCAGTCCCAATTGTGCAGCAAGGCAACCTGCACAACCTGGCCAAATTTCACGCGTGTACAAGAAACCACGGGGGATTTACAAGGAGATGTTCACCCAGAACAGCTGGAGGCTTGACGGCAGCAAGATTCCGGAATTCTTCCTAAGAATCCTTGAAAGCAGTGAAACGCTCCTATGTTGCAATAACTCAGAACCTCATTCTGAGGGTTCCCAGCAGAGGTCATTCAGCTGAACACAACCGTGGACTAATTAGAGCCAGATGTAAGCACTGTCGTCCATAGTGCTAGATGGACAGTGTTGGCGTGCCAAACAACTGAGCTCTAGTTCTCAACATTTTCACAAAGTGCCATAAGTTGAGGTTCAACTAACTGCTCCGGTTGAGTATAGTTTAGCCGTCAAATCTGGGAGCAGTAGCACTCAGGTGAGAAGAACGGGAGGCAGATATACCCCGTCCGCTGGTAATGTCCTACGGAGACCTGCCTTTCTGGCTGCCACGCCTGAATGTTTGCAACCGCGGCAGAGGTAGGCAGGCGCAATTCTGCAGCAATGCAAACTGCATACCCAGGGCAAATTTCACGGGTGTACAAGAAACCACGGGGGATTTACAAGGAGATGTTCACCCGGAACAGCGGGAGGCCTGCCAGCAGCAAGATTCTGGAATTCTTCCTAAGAAGCCTTGAAAGCAGTGAAACGCTCCTATGTTGCAATAACTCAGAACCTCTTTCTGAGTGTTCCCGGCAGAGGTCATTCAGCTGAACACAACCGTGGAATAATTAGAGCCAGATGTAGTCACTGTCGTCCATAGTGGTGGATGGACAGTGGTGGCGTGCGAAGAACTGAGCTCTAGTTCTCAACACTTTCACAAAGTACCATAATTTGAGGTTCAACTTACTGCTCTGGTTGAGTAGAGTGTCGCCGTCAAAGGTGGAATCAGTAGCACACAGGTGAGAAGATCGGGAAGCAGATATACCCAGTACCCTGGCAGAGTGCTACGGAGACCAGCCTATCTGGCTGCCACGCCTGAATGTTTGCAACCGTGGCAGAGCTAGGCAGGAGCAATTGTGCAACAATGGAAACTGCATACCTTGTCAAATTTCTCGGGTGTACAAGAAACCACGGGGGATTTACAAGGAGATGTTCACTCGGAACAGCTGGAGGCCTGCCGGCAGCAAGATTCCGGAATTCTTCCTAAGAAGCCTTGAAAGCAGTGAAACGCTCCAATGTTGCAACAACTCAGAACCTCATTCTGAGTGTTCCCGGCAGAGGTTATTCAGCAGAACAAAACCGTGGAATAATTAGAGCCAGATGTAGGCACTGCCGTCCATAATGCTGGATGGACAGTGTTGGCATGCCAAACAACTGAGCTCTAGTTCTCAAGACTTTCACAAAGTGGCATAAGTTGAGGTTCAACTTTCTGCCTCGGTTGAGTCAAGTGTAGCCGTCAAAGCTGGAATCAGTAGCACTCAGGTGAGAAGAACGGGAAGCAGATATAACCAGTCCGCTTGCAGTGTCCTTCGGGGATCTGCCTATCTGGCTGCCACGCTGGAATGTTTGCAACCGCGGCAGAGCTAGGCAGGCGCAATTGTGCAGCAAAGCAAACTGCATACTCTGGCCAAATATCACGGTTGTACAAGAAACTACAAGGGATTGACAAGGAGATGTTCACCCAGAACAGCAGGAGGCCTGCGGGCAGCAAGATTCCAGAATTCTTCCTAAGAAGCCTTGAAAGCAGTGAAACGCTCCTATGTTGCAATAACTCAGAACCTCATTCTGAGTGTTCTCGGCAGAAGTCATTCTTCAGAACACAACCGTGGACTAATTAGACCCAGATGTATGCAGTGCCGGCCATAGTGCTGGATGGACAGTGGTGGCGTGCCAAACAACTGAGCTATAGTTCTCAACACTTTCACAAAGTGCCATAAGTTGAGGTTCAACATACTGCTCAGGTTGAGTAGAGTGTCGCCGTCAAAGCTGGAATCAGTAGCTCTCAGGTGAGAAGAATGGGAAGCAGATATACCCAGTACGCTGGCAGTGTCCTACGGGGACCAGCCTATCTGGCTGCCACGTCTAAATGTTTGCAACCGTGGCAGAGCTAGGCAGGCGCAATTGTGCAGCAATGCAAACTGCATACCCTGGCCAAGTTTCACGGGTGTACAAGAAACTACGGGGGATTTGCAAGGAGATGTTCACCCGGAACAGCTGGTGGACTGCCGGCAGCAAGATTCTGGAATTTTTCCTCAGAAGCCTTGAAAGCAGGGAAACGCTCCTATGTTGCAATAACTCAGAACCTCATTCTGAGTGTTCCCGGCACAGTCCATTCAGCTGAACACAACCGTGGACTAATTAGAGCCAGATGTAAGCAATGCCGACCATAGTGCTGGATGGACAGTGGTGGTGTGCCAAAATACTGAGCTCTAGTTCTGAAAATTTTCACAAAGTACCATAAGTTGAGGTTCAACTTACTGCCCTGGTGGAGTAGAGTGTAGCTGTCAAAGCTGGAATCAGGAGCGCTCAGGTGAGAAGAACGGAAAGCAGATATAGCCAGTCCGCTATGAGTGTCCTACAGGGACCAGCCTATCTGGCTGCCACGTCTGAAGATTTGCAACCGCGGCAGAGCTATGGAGGCGCAATTGTGCAGCAATGCAAACTGCATAACCTGGCCAAATTTCACTGTTGAACAAGAAACCACGGGGGATTTACAAGGAGATATTCACCAGGAACAGCCGGAGGCCTTCCGGCAGCAAGATTCCGGATTTCTTCCTATGAAGGCTTGAAAACAGTGAAACGCTCCTAGGATGCAATAACTCAGAACATGATTCTGAGTGTTCACGGCAGAGGTCATTAGGCTGAACACAACCGTGGACTAATTAGAGCCAGATGTAGGCAGTGCCGTCCATAGTGCTGGATGGACAGTGGTGGCGTTCCAAACAACTGAGCTCTAGTTCTCAAAACTTTCAAAAAGTGCCATATGTTGCGGTTCAACTTACTGCTCAGGTTCAGTTGAGTGTAGCCGTCAAAGGTGGAATCAGTAGCACTCAGGTGAGAAGAACGGGAAGCAGATATACCCCGTCCGCAGGTAGTGTCCTTCGGGGACTAGCCTTTCTGGCTGCCACGCCTGAATGTTTGCAACCGCGGCAGAGCTAGGCAGGCGCAATTGTGCAGCAATGCAAACCACATAAACTGGCCAAATTTCCCGGGTGTAAAAGAAACCAGGGGGATTTACAAGGAGATGTCCCCCGGAATGACGAGGGCCTGCCAGCAGCAAGATTCTGGAATTCTTCCTAAGAAGCCTTGAAAGCAGTGAAACGCTCCTATGTTGCCATAACTCAGAACCTCATTCTGAGTGTTTCCGGCAGAGGTCATTCAGCTGAACACAACCGTGGACTAATTATTGCCAGATGTGGGCAGTGCCGTCCATAGTGCTAGATGGATAGTGGTGGCGTGCTAAACAACTGAGCTCTAGTTCTCAACACTTTCACAAAGTGCCATAAGTTGAGGTTCAACTTACTGCTCCGGTTGAGTCGAGTGTAACCGTCAAAGCTGGAATCAGTAGCACTCAGGTGAGAAGAACGGGAAGCAGATATACCCAGTCCGCTGGCAGTGTCCTACATGGACCAGCCTATCTGGCTGCCATGTCTCAATATTTCAACCGCGGCAGAGCTAGTCAGGCGCAATTCTGGAGCAATGCAATCTGCATACCCTGGTCAAATTTCACGGGTGTACAAGAAACCATGGGGGATTTACAAGGAGATGTTCACCCGGAACAGCCGGAGGCCTGCCCGCAGCAAGATTCTGGAATTCTTCCTAAGAAGCCTTGAAAGCAATGAAACGCTCCTATGTTGCAATAACTCAGAACCTCATTCTGAGTGTTCCTGGCAGAGGTCATTCGGATGAACACAATCGTGGACTAATTAGAGCTAGATGTATGCAGTGCCGTCCATAGTGCTGGATGGAGAGTGGTGGCGTGCCAAACAACTGAGCTCTAGTTCTCAACACTTTCACAAAGTGCCATAAGTTGTGGTTCAACCTACTGCTCCGGTTGAGTAGAGTGTCACCGTCAAATCTGGAATCAGTAGCACTCAGGTGAGAAGAACGGGAAGCAGATATACCCAGTCCGCTGGTAGTGTCCTACGGGTACCAGCCTATCTAGCTGCCACTCCTGAATGTTTGCAACCGCGGCAGAGCTAGGCAGGCGCAATTGTGCAGCAATGCAAATTGCATAACCTTGCCAAATTTCACAGGTGTACTAGAAACCACGGGTGATTTACAAGGAGATCTTCACCCGGAACAGCCGGAGGCCTGCTGGCAGCAAGATTCCGCAATTCTTCCTAAGAAACCTTGAAAGCAGTGAAACGCTCCTATGTTGCAATGACTCAGAACCTTATTCTGAGTTTTACCGGCAGAGGTCATTCAGCTGAACACAATCGTGGAGTAATTAGAGCCGGATATACGCAGTGCCGTCCATAGTGCTGGATGGACAGTGGTGGCGTGCAAACAACTGAGCTGTAGTTCTCAACACTTTCACAAAATGCCATAAGTTGAGGTTCAACTTACTGCTCCGGTTGAGTGGAGTGTCGCCGTCAAACCTGGAATCAGTAGCACTCAGGTGAGAAGAACGGGAAGCAGATATACCCAGTCCGCTGGCAGTGTCCTACGGGGACCAGCCTATGTGGTTGCGACGCCTGAATGTTTGCAACCGCGGCAGAGCTAGGCAGGCGCAATTGTGCAGCAATTCAAACCGCATAAACTGGCAAAATTTCACGGGTGTAAAAGAAACCACGGGGGATTTACAAGGAGATGTTCACCCGGAACTGCCGGAGTCCTGCAGCAGCAAGATTCCGGAATTCTTCCTAAGAAGCCTTGAAAGCAGTGAAACGCTCCTATGTTGCAATAACTCAGAACCTCATTCTGCGTGTTACCGGCAGAGGTCTTTCAACTGAACACAACCGTGGACGAATTAGAGTCAGATGAAGGCATTGCCGTCCATCGTGCTGGATGGACAGTGGTGGTGTGCCAAACTACTGAGCTCTAGTTCTCAAAATTTTTACAAAGTGTTATAAGTTGTGGTTCAACTTACTGCTCAGGTTGAGTAGAGTGTAGCCGTCAAAGGTGGAATCAGTAGCACTCAGGTGAGAAGAACGGGAAGCAGATATACCCAGTCCGCTGGGAGTGTCTTACGGGGACCAGCCTATCTGGGTGCCAGGCCTGAATGTTTGCAACCGCGGCAGAGCTTGGCATCCGCAATTGTGCAGCAATGCAAACTGCATACATTGGCAAAATTTCACAGGTGTACAAGAAACCACGGGGGATTTACAAGGAGATATTCACCAGGAACAGCCGGAGGCCTGCCGGCAGCAAGATTCCGGAATTCTTCCTAAGAAGCCTTGAAAGCAGTGAAACGCTCCTATGTTGCAATAACTCAGAACCTCATTCTGAGCGTTCCCGGCAGAGGTCATTCAGCTGAATACAACCGTGGACTAATTAGAGGCAGATGTAGGCACTGCCGTCCATAGTGCTGGATGGACAGTGATGGCGTGCCAAACAACTGAGCTCTAGTTCTCAACACTTTCACAAAGTGCCATTAGTTGAGGTTCAACTTACTGCTCCGGTTGAGTAGAGTGTAGCTGTCAAAGCTGGAATCAGTAGCACTCAGGTGAGAAGAACGGGAAGCAGATATACCCAGTCTGCTGGCAGTGTACTACGGGGACCAGCCTATCTGGCTGCCACGTCTGAATGTTTGCAACCGCGGCAGAGCTAGGCAGGCGCAATTGTGCAGCAATGCAAACTGCATAAACTGACCAAATTACACGGGTGTAAAAGAAACCATGGGGGATTTACAAGGAGATGTTCACCCGGAACAACCGGAGGCCTGTCGGCAGCAAGATTCTGGAATTCTTCCTAAGAAGCCTTGAAAGCAGTGAAACGCTCCTATGTTGCAATAACTCAGAACCTCATTCTGAGTGTTCCCGGCACAGGCCATTCAGCTGAACACAACCGTGGACTAATTAGAGCCAGAAGTAGGCAATGCCGTCCATATTGCTGGATGGACAGTGGTGGCGTGCCAAACAACTGAGCTCTAGTTCTCAAAACTTTCACAAAGTGCCATAAGTTGAGGTTCAACTTACTGCTCCGGTTGAGTAGAGTGTCGTCATCAAAGCTGGAATCAGTAGCACTCAGGTGAGAAGAACGGGAAGCAGATATACCCAGTCCGCTGGCATTGTCCTACGGGGACCAGCCTATCTGGCTGACACGCCTGAATATTTGCAACCGCGGCAGAGCTAGTCAGGCGCAATTGTGCAGCAATTCAAACTGCATAACCTGGCCAAATTTCACGGGTGTACAAGAAACCACGGGGATTTACAGGGAGATGTTCACCCCCAAGAGACGGAGGCCTGCTGGCAGCAAGATTCCGGAATTCTTCCTAAGAAGCCTTGAAAGCAGTGAAACGCTCCTATGTTGCAATAACTGAGAACCTCATTCTGAGTGTTTCCGGCAGAGGTCATTGGGCTGAACACCACTGTGGACTAATTAGAGCCAGATGTAGGCACTGCCGTTCATAGTGCTGAATGGACAGTGGTGGCGTGCAAAACAACTGAGCTCTAGTTCTCAACACTTTCACAAAGTGCCATAAGTTGAGGTTCAACTTACTACTCCGGTTGAGTAGTGTCGTCATCAAAGCTGGAATCAGTAGCACTCAGGTGAGAAGAACGGGAAGCAGATATACCCAGTACGCTGGCAGTGTCCTACGGGGCCAGCCTATCTGGCTGTCACGCCTGAATATTTGCATCCGCGGCAGAGCTAGTCAGGCTCAATTGTGCAGCAATTCAAACTGCATAACCTGGCCAAATTTCACGGGTGTACAAGAAACCACGGGGGATTTACAGGGAGATGTTCACCCCCAAGAGACGGAGGCCTGCCGGCAGCAAGATTCCGGAATTCTTCCTAAGAAGCCTTGAAAGCAGTGAAACGCTCCTATGTTGGAATAAGTCAGAACCTCATTCTGAGTGTTCCCGTCACAGGTCATTCAGTTGAACACAACCGTGGACTAAATAGTGCCAGATGTAGGCAATGCCGTCCATAGTGCAGGATGGAGAGTGGTGGTGTGCCAAACTACTGAGGTCTAGTTCTCAAAATTTTCACAAACTGCCATAAGTTGAGGTTCAACTTACTGCTCAGGTGGAGTTGAGTGTAGCCGTCAAATCTGGAATCAGTAGCACTCAGGTGAGAACAACGGGAAGCAGATATACCCAGTCCGCTGGTAGTGTCCTACGGGGAACAGGATATCTGGCTTCCATGCCTGAATGTTTGCAACCACGGCAGAGCTAGGCAGGGGCAATTCTGCAGCAATGCAAACCGCAAAAACTGGCCAAATTTTACGGGTGTAAAAGAAACCACGGGGGATTTACAAGGAGATGTTCCCCCGGAACAACCGGAGGCCTGCCGGCAGCAAGATTCTGGAATTCTTCCTAAGAAGCCTTGAAAGCAGTGAAACGCTCCTATGTTGCAATAACTCAGAACCTCATTCTGAGTGTTCCCGGCAGAGGTCATCCTGCTGAACACAACCGTGGTCTAATTAGAGCCAGATGTGGGCAGTGCCGACCATAGTGCTAGATGGATAGTGGTGGCGTGCCAAACAACTGAGCTCTAGTTCTCAACACTTTCACAAAGTGCCATAAGTTGAGGTTCAACTTATTGCTACGGCTGTGTAGAGTGTAGCTGTCAAAGCTGGAATCAGTAGCACTCAGGTGAGAAGAACGGGAAGCAGATATACCCTGTCCGCTTGCAGTGTCCTACGTGGACCAGCCTATCTGGCTGCCACGCCTGAATGTTTGCAAGCGGGGCAGAGCTAGGCAGGCGCAATTGTGCAGCAATGCAAACTGCATACCCTGGCCAAATTTCACGGGTGTAAAAGAAACCACGGGGGATTTACAAGGAGATGTTCACCCGGAACAGCCGGAGGCCTGCCGGCAGCAAGATTCCGGAATTCTTCCTAAGAAGCCTTGAAAGCAGTGAAACGCTCCTATGTGGCAATAACTCAGAACCTCATTCTGAGTATTCCCGGCAGAGGTCATTCAGCTGAACACAACCGTGGACTAATTCGAACCAGATGTAGGCACTGCCGTCCATAGTGCTGGATGGACAGTGGTGGCGTGCCAAACAACTGAGCTCTAGTTCTCAACACTTACACAAAGTGCCATAAGTTGAGGTTCAAAGTACTGCTCAGGTTGAGTTTAGTGTAGCCGTCAAAGCTGGAATCAGTAGCACTAAGATGAGAAGAACGGGAAGCAGATATACCCAGTCCGCTGGTAGTGTCCTTCGGGGACCAACTTATCTGGCTGCCACGCCTGAATGTTTGTAACCGCGGCAGAGCTAGGCAGGCGAAATTGTGCAGCAATGCAAACTGCATAACCTGGCCAAATTTCACGGTTGAACAAGAAACCACGGGGGATTTACAAGGAGATGTTCACCCGGAACAGCCGGAGGCCTGCTGTCAGCAATATTTGGAATTCTTCCTAAGAAGCTTTGAAAGCAGTGAAATGCTCCTATGTTGCAATAACTCAGAACCTCATTCTGAGTGTTCCCGGCAGAGGTCATTCAGCTGAACACAACCGTGGACTAATTAGGACCAGATGTAGGCACTGCCGTCCATAGTGCTGGACGGACAGTGGTGGCATGCCAAACAATTGAGCTCTAGCTCTCAACACTTTCACAAAGTGCCATAAGTTGAGGTTCAACTTACTACTCCCGTTGAGTAGAGTTTCGTCATCAAAGCTGGAATCAGTAGCACTCAGGTGAGAAGAACGGGAAGCAGATATACCCAGTCCGCTGGCAGTGTCCTACGGGGAACAGACTCTCTGGCTGACACGCCTGAATATTTGCAACCGCGGCAGAGCTAATCAGGCGCAATTGTGCAGCAATTCAAACTGCATAACCTGGCCAAATTTCACGGGTGTACAAGAAACCACGGGGGATTAACAGGGAGGTGTTCACCCCCAAGCGACCGAGGCCGGCCGGCAGCAAGATTCTGGAATTCTTCCTAAAAAGCCTTGAAAGCAGTGAAACGCCCCTATGTTGCAATAACTCAGAAACTCATTCTGAGTGTTCCCGGCAGAGGTCATTCAGCTGAACACAACTGTGGACCAATTAGAGCCAGATGTAGGCACTGCCGTCCATAGTGCTGGATGGAGAGTGGTGGCGTGCCAAACAACTGCGCTCTAGTTCTCAACACTTTCACAAAGTGCCATAAGTTGAGGTTCAACTTACTGCTCCGGGTGAGTAGAGTGTAGCCATCAAAGCTGGAATCAGTAGCACTCAGGTGAGAAGAACGGGAAGCAGATAAAACCAGTCCGCTGGCAGTGTCGTCCGGGGACCAGCCTATCTGGCTGCCACGCCTGAATGTTTGCAATCGCGGCAGAGCTAGGAAGGCGCAATTGTGCAGCAATGCAAACTGCATAACCTGGCAAAATTTCACGGGTGTACAAGGAACCACGGGGGATTTACAAGGAGATGTTCACCCGGAACATCCGGAGGCCTGCCGGCAGCAAGATTCCGGAATTCTTCCTAAGAAGCCTTGAAAGCAGTGAAATGCTCCTATGTTGCAATAACTCAGAACGTCATTCTGACTGTTCCTGGCAGAGGTCATTCAGCTGAACACAACCGTAGACTAATTAGAGCTAGATGTAGGCGGTGCCGTCCATAGTGCTGGATGGAGAGTGGTGACGTGCCAAACAACTGCGGTCTAGTTCTCAATACTTTCACAAAGTGCCATAAGTTGAGGTTCAACTTACTGCTCTGGTTGAGTAGAGTGTAGCCGTCAAAGCTGGAATCAGTAGCACTCAGGTGAGAAGAAAGAGAAGCAGATATACCCAGTCCGCTGGCAGTGTCCTACGGGGACCAGTCTATATGGCTGCCATGCCTGAATGTTTTCAACCGCGGCAGAGCTAGGCAGGCGCCATTGTGCAGCAATGCAAACTGCATAATCTGGCCAAATTTCACAGGTGTTCAAGAAACCACGTGGGATTTACAAGGAGATGTTCACCCGGAACAGCCAGAAGCCTGCCGGCAGCAAGATTCTGGAAGGCTTCCTAGGAAGCCTTGAAAGCAGTGAAACGCTCCTATGTTGCAATAAGTCAGAACCTCATTCTGAGTGTTCCCGGCACAGGTCATTCAGCTGAACACAACCGTGGACTAATTAGAGCCAGATGTATTCAGTGCCGTGCATCGTGCTGGATGGACATTGGTGGTGTGCCAAACAACTGAGCTCTAGTTCTCAAAACTTTCACAAAGTGCCATAAGTTGAGATTCAACTTACTGCTCCCGTGGAGTAGAGTGTAGTCGTCAAAGCTGGAATCAGTAGCACTCAGGTGAGAAGAATGGGAAGCAGATATATCCAGTCTGCTGGCAGTGTCCTACGGGGACCAGACTATCTGGCTGCCACGCCTGAATGTTTGCAACCGCGGCAGAGCTAGGCAGGCGCAATTGTTCGGCAATGCAAACTGCATAACCTGGCCAAATTTCACCGGTGTACAAGAAACCACGAGGGATTTACAAGTAGATGTTCACCCAGAACAGCCTGAGGCATGCCCCAGCAAGATTCCGGAATTCTTCCTAAGAAGCCTTGAAAGCAGTGAAACGCTCCTATGTTGCAATAACTCAGAACGTCATTCTGGGTGTTCCCAGCCGAGGTCATTCAACTGAACACAACCGTGAACTAATTAGAGCCAGATGTAGACATTGCCGTCCATAGTGCTGGGTGGACAGTGGTGGGGTGCCAAAACACTGAGTTCTAGTACTCAACACTTTCACAAAGTGCCATAAGTTGAGGTTCAACATACTGCTCCGCTTGAGTAGAGTGTAGCCGTCAAAGCTGGAATCAGTAGCACTCAGGTGAGAAGAACGGGAAGCAGATAAAACCAGTCCGCTGGCAGTGTCCTCCGGGGACCAGCCTATCTGGCTGCCACGCCTGAATGTTTGCAACCGCGGCAGAGCTAGGCAGGCGCAATTGTGCAGCAATGCAAACTGCATAACCTGGCCAAATTTCACGGGTGTACAAGAAACCAAGGGGGATTTACAATGAGATGTTAACCCGGAACAGCTGGAGGCAAGCCGGAAGCAAGATTCCGGAATTGTTCCTAAGAAGCCTAGAAAGTAGTGAAACGCTCCTATGTTGCAACAACTCAGAACCTCATTCTGAGTGTTATCGGCAGAGGTCATTCAGCTGAATACAACCGTGGACTAATTAGAGCCAGATGTAGGCAGTGCCGTCCATAGTGCTGGATGGACAGTGGTGGCGTGCCAAAGAACTGAGCTCTAGTTCTCAACACTTTCACAAAGTGCCATAAGTTGAGGTTCAACGTACTGCTCCGGTTGAGTGGAGTGTAGCTGTCAAAGGTGGAATCAGTAGCACTCAGGTGAGAAGAACGGGAAGCAGATATACCCAGTCTGCTGGCAGTGTCCTACAGGGACCAGCCTATCTGGCTGCTACGCCTGAATGTTTGCAACCCCGTCAGAGCTAGTCAGGCGAAATTGTGCAGCAATTCAAACTGCATAACTTGGCCAAATTTCACTGGTGTAGAAGAAACCACGGGGGATTTACAAGGAGATGTTCACCCGGAACAGCCGGAGGCCTGCCGGCAGCAAGATTCCGGAATTCTTCCTAAGAAGCCTTGAAAGCAGTGAAACGCTCCTATGTTGCAATAACTCAGAACCTCATTCTGACTGTTCCCGGCAGAGGTCATTCGGCTAAAAACAACCGTGGACTAATTAGAGGCAGATGTAGGCAGTGCCGTCCATAGTGCTGGAGGGACAGTGGTGGTGTGCCAAACAACTGAACTCTAGTTCTCAAAACTTTCACAAAGTGCCATAAGTTGAGGTTCAACATACTGCTCAGGTTGAGTTGAGTGTAGCCGTCAAAGCTGGAATCAGTAGCACTCAGGTGAGAAGAACGGGAAGCAGATATATCCAGTCCGCTGGTAGTGTCCTACCGGGACCAGGCTATCTGGCTGCCACGCCTGAATCTTTGCAACTGCGGCAGAGCTAGGCAGGCGCAATTGTGCAGCAATGCAAACTGCATAACATGGCCAAATTTCACGGGTGTACAAGAAACCACGGGGGATTTACAAGGAGATGTTCACCCAGAACAGACCGAGGCCTGCCCGCAGCAAGATTCTGGAATTCTTCCTAAGAAGCCTTGAAAGCAGTGAAACGCTCCTATATTGCAATAACTCAGAACCTCATTCTGAGTGTTCTGGGCAGAAGTTATTCTTCTGAACACAACCGTGGACTAATTAGAGCCATATGTAGGCAGTGCCGTCCATAGTGCTGGATGGACAGTGGTGGCGTGCCTAATAACTGAGCTCTAGTTCTCAACAATTTCACAAAGTACCATAAATTGAGGTTCAACTTACTGCTCCGGTTGAGTAGAGTGTAGCCGTCATAGCTGGAATCAGTAGCACACAGGTGAGAAGATCGGGAAGCAGATATACCCAGTACGCTGGCAGTGTGCTACGGAGACCAGCCTATCTGGCTGCCACGCCTGAATGTTTGCAACCGTGGCAGAGCTAGGCAGGAGCAATTGTGCAACAATGGAAACCGCATACCCTGGCCAAATTTCACGGGTGTACAAGACACCACGGGGGATTTACAAGGAGATGTTCACCCGGAACAGCCGGAGGCCTGCCGGCAGCAAGATTCCGGAATTCTTCCTAATAAGCATTGAAAGCAGTGAAACGCTCCTATGTTGCAATAAGTCAGAACCTCATTCTGAGTGTTCCCGGCAGAGGTCATTCAGCTGAACACAACGGTGGACTAATTAGAGCCAGATGTAGGCAGTGCCTTCCATAGTGCTGGATGACAGTGGTGGTGTGCTAAACAACTGAGCACTAGTTCTCAAAATTTTCACAAAGTGCCATAAGTTGAGGATCAACTTACTGCTCAGGTTGAGTTGAGTGTAGCTGTCAAAGCTGGAATCAGTAGCACTCAGGTGAGAAGAACGGGAAGCAGATATACCCAGTCTGCTGGCAGTGTCCTACGGGGACCAGCCTATCTGGCTGCCACGTCTGAATGTTTGCAACCTCGGCAGAGCTAGGCAGGCGCAATTGTGCAGCAATGCAAACTGCATAACCTGGCCAAATTTCACGGGTGTACAAGTAACCACCGGGGATTTACAAGTAGATGTTCACCCAGAACAGCCTGAGGCATGCCGCAGCAAGATTCCGGAATTCTTCCTAAGAAGCCTTGAAAGCAGTGAAACGCTCCTATGTTGAAATACCTCAGAACCTCATTCTGAGTGTTATCGGCAGAGGTCATTCAGCTGAATACAACCGTGGACTAATTAGAGCCAGATGTAGGCAGTGCCGTCCATAGTGCTGGATGGACAGTGGTGGCGTGCCAAAGAACTGAGCTCTAGTTCTCAACACTTTCACAAAGTGCCATAAGTTGAGGTTCAACTTACTGCTCCGGGTGAGTGGAGTGTAGCCGTCAAAGCTGGAATCAGTAGCACTCAGGTGAGAAGAACGGGAAGCAGATATACCCAGTACGCTGGCAGTGTCCTCCGGGGACCAGCCTATCTGGCTGCTACGCCTGAATGTTTGCAACCGCGGCAGAGCTAGTCAGGCGCAATTGTGCAGCAATTCAAACTGCATAACCTGGCCTAATTTCACGGGTGTACAAGAAAACCCGGGGGATTTACAGGGAGCTGTTCACCCGGAACAGCCGGAGGCCTGCCGGCAGCAAGATTCAGGAATTCTTACTAAGAAGCCTTGAAAGCATTGAAACGCTCCTATGTTGCAATAACTCAGAACCTCATTCTGAGTGTTCCCGGCAGAGGTCATTAGGCTGAAATCAACCGTGGACTAATTAGAGCCAGATGTAGGCAGTGTCGTCCATAGTGCTGGATGGACAGTGGTGGCGTGCCAAATAACTGAGCTCTAGTTCTAAACACTTTCACAAAGTGCCATAAGTTGCGGTTCAACTTACTGCTCCGGTTGAGTAGAGTGTAGCCGTCAAAGCTGGAATCAGTAGCACTCAGGTGAGAAGAACGGGAAGCAGATATACCCAGTCCGCTGGCAGTGTCCTACGGGGACCAACCTATCTGGCTGCCACGCCTGAATATTTGCAACCACGGCCGAGCTAGGCAGTCGCAATTGTGCGGTAATGCAAACTGCATAACCTGGCCAAATTTCACAGGTGTAGAAGAAACCACGGGGGATTTACAAGGAGATGTTCACACCGAACAGCCGGAGGCCTCCCGGAAGCAAGATTCCAGAATTCTTCCTAAGATGCATTGAAAGCAGTGAAACGCTCCTATGTTGCAATAACTCAGAACCTCATTCTGAGTGTTACCGGCAGAGGTCATTCGGCTGAACACAACCGTGGACTAATTAGAGCCAGTTGTAGGCAATGCCGTCCATAGTTCTGGATGGACAGTGGTGGTGTGCCAAACAACTGAGATCTAGTTCTCAACACTTTCACAAAGTGCCATAAGTTGAGGTTCACCTTACTGCTCCGGTTGAGTAGAGTGTAGCCGTCAAAGCATGAATCAGTAGCACTCAGGTGAGAAGAACGGGAAGCAGACATGCCCAGTCCGCTGGCAGTGTCCTACGGGGACCAGCCTATCTGGCTGCCACGCCTGAATGTTTGCAACCTCGGCAGAGCTAGGCAGTCGCAATTGTGCAGCAATTCAAACTGCATAACCTGGCCAAATTTCACGGGTGTACAAGAAACCACGGGGGATTTACAAGGAGATGTTCAAGCGGAACTGCCGGAGGCCTACCCGCAGCAAGATTCTGGAACTTTTCCTAAGAAGCCTTGAAAGCAGTGAAACGCTCCTATATTGCAATAACTCAGAACCCCATTCTGAGTGTTGCAGACACAGGTCATTTTTCTGAACACAACCCTGGACTAATTAGAGCCAGATGTAGGCAGTTCGGCCCATAGTGCTGGATGGATAGTGGTGACGTGCCAAACAACTGAGCTCTATTTCTCAACACTTTCACAAAGTGCCATAAGTTGAGGTTCAACTTACTGCTCCGGTTGAGTAGAGTGTAGCCGTCAAAGCTGGAATCAGTAGCACTCAGGTGGGAAGGACGGGAAGCAGATATAACCAGTCCGCTGGCAGAGTCCTACGGGGACCAGCCTATCTGGCTGCCATGCCTGAATGTTTGCAACCGCGGCAGAGCTAGACAGGCGCAATTGTGCAGCAATGCAAACTGCATAACCTGGCCAAATTTCACGGGTGTACAAGAAACCACGGGGGATTTACAAGGAGATGTTCACGCGGAACAGCCGGAGGCCTACCCGCAGCAAGATTCTGGAACTCTTCCTAAGAAGCCTTGAAAGCAGTGAAACACTCCTATGTGGCAATAACTCAGAACCTCATTCTGAGTGTTTCCGGCAGAGGTCATTCTTCTGAACACAACCGTGGACTAATTAGAGCCAGATGTAGGCAGTGCAGTCCATCTTGCTGGATGGACAGTGGTGGTGTGCCAAACAAGTGAGCTGTAGTTCTCAACACTTACACAAAGTGCCATAAGTTGAGGTTCAAAGTACTGCTCAGGTTCAGTTGAGTGCAGCCGTCAAAGCTGGAATCAGTAGCACTAAGATGAGAAGAACGGGAAGCAGATATACCCAGTCCGCTGGTAGTGTCCTACGGGGACCAGCTTATCTGGCTGCCATGCCTGAATGTTTGCAACCGCGGCAGAGCTAGGCAGGCGCAATTGTGCAGCAATGCAAACTGCATAACCTGGCCAAATTTCACGGTTGAACAAGAAACCACGGGGGATTTACAAGAAGATGTTCACCCGGAACAGCCGGAGGCCTGCCGTCAGCAATATTTGGAATTCTTCCTAAGAAGCCTTGGAAGCAGTGAAACGCTCCTATGTTGCAATAAGTCAGAACCTCATTCTGAGTGTTCCCGGCAGAAGTCATTCGGCTGAACACAACCGTGGACTAATTAGAACCAGATGTAGGCAGTGCCGTCCATAGTGCTGGATGGACAGTGGTGGTGTGCCAAACAACTGAGGTCTAGTTCTCAACACTTTCAGAAAGTGCCATAAGTTGAGGTTCAACTTACTGCTCCCGTTGAGTAGAATGTGGCCGTCAAAGCTGGAATCAGTAGCAATCAGGTGAGAAGAACGGGAAGCAGATATACCCAGTCCGCTGGCAGTGTCCTACGGGGACCAGCCTATCTGGCTGCCACGCCTGAATGTTTGCAACCGCAGCACAGCTAGGCAGGGACAATTGTGCAGCAATGGAAGCTGCATAACCTGGCCAAATATCACGGGTGTACAATAAACCTGGGGGGATTTACAAAAAGATGTTCATCGGGAACAGCCGGAGGCCTGCCGACAGCAAGATTCCGGAATTCTTCCTAAGAAGCCTTGAAAGCGGTGAATAGCTCCTATGTTGCAATAACTCAGAACCTCATTCTGAGTTTTCCCGGTAGAGGTCATTCGGCTGAACACAACCGTGGACTAATTAGAGCCAGATGTAGGCAATGCTGTCCATAGTGCTGGATGGACAGTGGTGGCGGGCCCAACAACTGAGCTCTAGTTCTCAACACTTTCACAAAGTGCCATAAGTTGAGGTTCAACTTACTGCTCTGGGTGAGTAGAGTGTAGCCGTCAAAGCTGGAATCAGTAGCACTCAGGTGAGAAGAACGGGAAGCAGATATACACAGTCCGCTGGCAGTGTCCCACGGGGACAAGCCTATTTGGCTGCCACGCCTGAATGTTGGCAACCGCGGCAGAGCTAGGCAGGCGCAATTGTGCAGCAATGCAAACTGCATAACCTGGCCAAATTTCAAGGGTGTACAAGAAACCACGGCGGATATACAAGGAGATGTGCACCCGGAACAGCCGGAGGCCTGACGGCAGCAAGATTCCTGACTTCTTCCTAAGAGGCCTTGAAACCAGTGAAACGCTCCTATGTTGCAATAACTCAGAACCTCATTCTGAGTGTTCCCTGTAGAGGTCATTCTTCTGATCACAACCGTGGACTAATTAGAGCCAGATGTAGGCAGTGCCGTCCATAGTGCTGGATGGACAGTGGTGTCGTGCCAAACAACTGAGCTCTAGTTCTCAACACTTTCACAAAGTGCCATAAGTTGAGGTTTAACTTACTGCTCCGTTTGAGGAGAGTGTAGCCGTCAAAGCTGGAATCAGTAGCACTCAGGTGAGAAGAACGGGAAGCAGATATACCCAGTCCGCTGGCATTGTCCTATGGGGACCAACCAATCTGGCTGCCACGCCTGAATGTTTGCCACCATGGCAGAGCTAGGCAGGCGCAGTTGTGCAGCAATGCAAACTGCATACCCTGGCCAAATTTCACGGGTGAACAAGAAACCACGGGGGATTTACAGGGAGATGTTCACCCGGAACTGCCGCAGGCCTGCCGGCAGCAAGATTCCGGAATTCTTCCTAAGAAGCCTTGAAAGCAGTGAAACGCTCCTATGTGGCAATAACTCAGAACCGAATTATGAGTGTTCCCGGTAGAGGTCATTCTTCTGATCACAACCGTGGACTAATTAGAGCCAGATGTTGGCAATGTCGTCCATAGTGCTGGATGGACAGTGGTGGTGTGAAAAACTACTGAGCTCTAGTTCTCAACACTTTAACAAAGTGCCATAAGTTGAGGTTCAACTTACTGCTCCAGTTGAGTATAGTGTAGCCGTTAAAGCTGGAATCAGTAGCACTCAGGTGAGAAGAACGTGGAGCAGATATACCCAGTCCGCTAGCAGTGTCCTACAGGGACCAGCCTATCTGGCTGCCACGCCTGAATGTTTGCAATCGCGGCACAGCTAGGAAGGCACAATTGTGCAGCAATGCAAACTGCATACCCTGGCCAAATTTCACGGGTGTACAAGAAACCACGGGGGATTTACAAGGAGATGTTCACCCGGAACAGCCGGAGGCCTGCCGGCAGCAAGATTCTGGAATTCTTCTTAGAAGCCTTGAAAGCAGTGAAACGCTCCTAGGTTGCAATAACTCAGAACGTCATTCTGAGTGTTCCCGACAGAGGTCATTCGGCTGAACACAACCGTGGACTAATCAGAGCCAGAATTAGGCAGTGCCGTCCATAGTGCTGGATGGACAGTGGTGGCGTGCCAAACAACTGAGCTCTAGTTCTCAACACTTTCACAAAGTGCCATAAGTTGAGGTTCAACTTACTGCTCCGTTTGAGTAGAATATAGCCGTCAAAGCTGGAATCAGTAGCACTCAGGTGAGAAGAACGGGAAGCAGATTTACCCAGTCCGCTGGCAGTGTCCCACGGGGACCAGCCTATCTGACTGCCACGCCTGAATATTTGCAATAACTCAGAACCTCATTGTGAGTGTTCTCGGCAGGAGTCATTGTTCTGAACACAACCGTGGAGTATTTAGAGCCAGATGTACGCAGTATCTTCCATAGTGCTGGATGGATAGTGGTGGCGTGTTAAACAACTGAGCTCTAGTTCTCAACACTTTCACAAAGTGCCATGAGTTGAGGTTAAACTTACTGCTCTGGTTGAGTAGAGTGTAGCCGTCAAAGCTGGAATCAGTAGCACTCAGGTGAGAAGAACGGGAAGCAGATATACCCAGTCCGCTGGCAGTGTCCTACGGGGCATAGCCTATCTGGCTGCCACACCAGAATGTTTGCAACCGCGGCAGAGCTAGGCAGGCGCTATTGTGCATCAATGCAAACTGCATAACCTGGCCAAACTTCACTGGTGTACAAGAAACCACGGGGGATTTACAGGGAGATGTTCACCCGGAAGAGCCGGATGCCTGCCCGCAGTAAAATGCCGGAATTTTTCCTAAGAAACCTTGAAAGCAGTGAAATGCTCCTATGTTGCAATAACTCAGAACCTCATTCTTAGTGTTCCGAGCAGAGGTCATTCGGCTGAACACAACCGTGGACTAATTAGACCCAGAAGTAGGCAGTGCCGTCCATAGTGCTGGATGGACAGTGGTGGCGTGCCAAACAACTGAGCTCTAGTTCTCAACACTTTCACAAAGTGCCATAAGTTGAGGTTCAACTTACTGCTCCTGTTGAGTAGAGTGTAGCCGTCAAAGCTGGAATCAGTAGCACTCAGGTGAGAAGAACAGGAAGCAGATATATTCAGTCCGCTGGCAGAGTCCTACGGGGACCAGCCTATCTGGCTGCCACGCCTGAATGTTTGCAACCGCGTCAGAGCTAGGCAGGCACAATTGTGCAGCAATGCAAACTGCATAACCTGGCCAAATTTCACGGTTGTACAAGAAACCACGGGGGATTTACAAGGAGATGTTCACCCGGAACAGCCGGAGGCCTGCCCACTTCAAGATTCTGGAACTCTTCGTAATAAGCCTTGAAAGCAGTGAAACACTCCTATGTTGCAAAAACTCAGAACCTCATTCTGAGTGTTCCCGGCAGAGGTCATTCTTCTGAACACAACCGTGGACTAATTAGAGCCAGATGTAGGCAGTGCTGTCCATAGTGCTGGATGGAAAATGGTGGCGTGCCAACAACTGAGCTCTAGTTCTCAACACTTTCACAAAGTGCCATAAGTTGAGGTTCAACTTACTGCTCCGGTTGAGTAGAGTGTAGCCGTGAAAGCTGGAATCAGTAGCACTCAGGTGAGAAGAACGTGAAGCAGATATACCCAGTCCGCTGGAAGACAACTACGGGGACCAGCCTATCTGCATGCCACGCCTGAATATTTGCAACCGTGGCAGAGCTAGGCAGGCGCAATTCTGCAGCAATGCAAACTGCATACCCTGGCCACGTTTCACGGTTGTACAAGAAACCACGGGTGATTTACAAGGAGATGTTCACGCGGAACATCCGGAGGCCTGCCGGCAGCAAGATTCCGGTATGCTTCCTAAGAAGCCTTGAAAGCATTGAAACATTACTATGTTGCAATAACTCAGAACCTCATTCTGAGTGTTCCCGGCAGAGGTCATTCGGCTGAAATCAACCGTGGACTAATTAGAGCCAGATGTAGGCAGTGCCGTCCATAGTGCTGGATGGACAGCGGTGGCGTGCCAAATAACTGAGCTCTAGTTCTCAACACTTTCGCAAAGTGCCATAAGTTGAGGTTCAACTTACTGCTCCGGTTGAGTAGAGTGTAGCCGTCAAAGCTGGAATCAGTAGCACTCAGGTGAGAAGAACGGGAAGGAGATATACCCAGTCCGCTGGCAGTGTCCTATGGGGACCAACCTATCTGGTTGCCACGCCTGAATGTTTGCAACCACGGCAGAGCTAGGCAGTCGCAATTGTGCGGTAATGCAAACTGCATAACCTGGCCAAATTTCACGGGTGTACAAGAAACCACGGGGGATTTACAAGGAGATGTTCACACCGAACAGGCGGAGGCCTGCCGGCAGCAAGATTCCGGAATTCTTCCTAAGAAGCCTTGAAAGCAGTGAAACGCTCCTATGTTGCAATAACTCAGAACCTCATTCTGAGTGTTACCGGCAGAGGTCATTCGGCTGAACACAACCGTGGACTAATTAGAGCCAGTTGTAGGCAATGCCGTCCATAGTGCTGGATGGACAGTGGTGGTGTGCCAAACAACTGAGCTCTAGTTCTCCACACTTTCACAAAGTGCCATAAGTTGAGGTTCACCTTACTGCTCCGGTTGAGTAGAGTGTAGCCGTCAAAGCATGAATCAGTAGCACTCAGGTGAGAAGAACGGGAAGCAGATATGCCCAGTCCGCTGGCAGTGTCCTACGGGCACCAGCCTATCTGGCTGCCACGCCTGAATGTTTGCAACCTCGGCAGAGCTAGGCAGGCACAATTGTGCAGCAATTCAAACTGCATAACCTGGCCAAATTTCACGGGTGTACAAGAAACCACGGGGGATTTACAGGGAAATGTTCACCCGGAACAGTCGGAGCCCTGCCGGCAGCAAGATTCTGTAATTCTTCCTAAGAAGCCTTGAAAGCAGTGAAACGCTCCTATGTTGCAATAACTCAGAACCTCATTCTGAGTGTTTCCAACAGAGGTCATTCGGCTGAACACAACCGTGGACTAATTAGAGCCAGATGTAGGCAGTGCCGTCCATCTTGCTGGATGAACAGTGTTGGTGTGCCAAACAACTGAGCTCTAGTTCTCAACACTTTCACAAAGTGCCATAAGTTGAGGTTCAACTTACTGCTCTGTTTGAGTATAGTGTAGCAGTCAAAGCTGGAATCAGTACCACTCAGGTGAGAACGGGAAACATATATAGCCAGTCCGCTGGAAGACACCTACGGGGACCAGCCTATCTGGCTGCCACGCCTGAATGTTTGCAACCGGGGCAGAGCTAGGCAAGGGATATTGTGCAGCAATTCAAAGTCCATAATCTTGCCAAATCTCACGGGTGTACAAGAAGCCACGGGGGATTTACAGGGAGATGTTCACCCGGAACAGCCCAAGGCCTGACGGCAGCAAGATTCCGGAGTTCTTCCTAATAAGCCTTGAAAGCAGTGAAACGCTCCTATGTTGCAAAAACTCAGAACCTCATTCTGAGTGTTCCCGGCAGAGGTCATTCTTCTGAACACAACCGTGGACTAATTAGAGCCAGATGTAGGCAGTGGCGTCCATCTTGCTGGATGGACAGTGGTGGTGTGCCAAACAACTGAGCTCTAGTTCTCAACACTTTCACAAAAGGCCATAAGTTGAGGTTCAACTTACTGCGCAGGTTGCGTTGCGTGTAGCCATCAAAGCGGGAATCAGTAGCACTCAGGTGAGAAGAACGGGAAGCAGATATACCCAGTCCGTTGGTAGTGTCCTACTGGGACCAGCCTATCTGGCTGCCACGCCTGAATGTTTGCAACCACGGCAGAGCTAGGGAGGCGAAATTGTGCAGAAATGCAAACTGCATAACCTGGCCAAATTTCACGGGTGTACAAGAAACCACGGGGGATTTACAAAGAGATGTTCACCCCGAACCGCCGCAGGTCTGCCAGCAGCAAGATTCTGGAATTCTTCCTAAGAAGCCTTGAAAGCAGTGAAACGCTCCTATGTTGCAATAACTCAGAACCCCATTCTGAGTGTTCCAAGTACAGGTCATTTTTCTGAACACAACCCTGGTCTAATTAGATCCAGATGTAGGCAGTTCCACCCATAGTGCTGGATGGATAGTCGTGGCGTGCCAAACAACTGAGCTCTATTTCTCAACACTTTCACAAAATGCCATAAGTTGAGGTTCAACTTACTGCTCCGGTTGAGTAGAGTGTAGCCGTCAAAGCTGGAATCAGTAGCACTCAGGTGGGAAGGACGGGAAGCAGATATATTCAGTCCGCTGGCAGAGTCCTACGGGGACCAGCCTATCTGGCTGCCATGCCTGAATGTTTGCAACCGCGGCAGAGCTAGACAGGCGCAATTGTGCAGCAATGCAAACTGCATAACCTGGCCAAATTTCACGGGTGTACAAGAAACCACGGGGGATTTACAAGGAGATGTTCACGCGGAACAGCCGGAGGCCTACCCGCAGCAAGATTCTGGAACTCTTCCTAAGAAGCCTTGAAAGCAGTGAAACGCTCCTATGTTGCAATAACTCAGAACCTCATTCTGAGTGTTCCCGGCAAAAGTCATTCGGCTGAACACAACCGTGGAGTAATTAGAACCAGATGTAGGCAGTGCCGTCCATAGTGCTGGATGGACAGTGGTGGTGTGTCAAACAACTGAGCTCTAGTTCTCCACACTTTCAGAAAGTGCCATAAGTTGAGGTTCAACTTACAGCTCCGGTTGAGTAGAATGTGGCCGTCAAAGCTGGAATCAGTAGCACTCAGGTGAGAAGAATGGGAAGCAGATATAGCCAGTCCGCTGGCAGTGCCCTACGGGGACCAGCCTATCTGGCTGCGACGCCTGAATGTTTGCAACCGCAGCACAGCTAGGCAGGGACAATTGTGCAGCAATGCAAACTGCATAACCTGGCCAAATATCACGAGTGTACAATAAACCTCAGGGGATTTACAAAGATATGTTCACCCGGAACAGCCGGAGGCCTGCCGGCAGCAAGATTCCGGAATTTTTCCTAAGAAGCCTTGAAAGCGGTGAAAAGCTTCTATGTTGCAATAACTCAGAAACTTATTCTGAGTGTTCCCTGCAGAGGTCATTCGGCTGAACACAAGCGTGGACTAATTAGAGCCAGATGTAGGCAGTGCCGTCCATAGTGCTGGATGGACAGTGGTGGCGGGCCCAACAACTGAGCTCTAGTTCTCAACACTTTCACAAAGTGCCATAAGTTGAGGTTCAACTTACTGCTCCGGTTCAGTAGAGTGTAGCCGTCAAAGCTGGAATCAGTAGCACTCAGGTGAGAAGAACGGGAAGCAGATATAGCCAGTCCGCTGGCAGTGTCCTACGGGGACCAGCCTATCTGGCTGCCACGCCTGAATGTTCGCAACCGCGGCAGAGCTAGGCAGCCGCAATTGTGCGGCAATGCTAACTGCATAATCTGGCCAAATTTCACGGGTGTACAAGAAACCACGGGGGATTCACAAGGAGATGTTCACCCGGAACAGCCGGAGGCCTGCCGGCAGCAAGATTCCAGGAATTCTTCCTAAGAAGCCTTTAAAGCAGTGAAACACTCCTATGTTGCAATAACTCAGAACCTGATTCTCAGTGTTCCGGTCAGAGGTCATTCGGCTGAACACAACCGTGGACTAATTAGGGCCAGATGTAGGCAGTGCCGTCCATAGTGCTGGATGGACAGTGGTGGCGTGCCAAACAACTGAGCTCTAGTTTTCAACACTTTCACAAAGGGCCATAAGTTATGGTTCAAATTACTGCTCCGGTTCAGTAGAGTGTAGCCGTCAAAGCTGGAATCAGTAGCACTCAGGTGGGAAGAATGGGAAGCAGATATAGCCAGTCTGCTGGCAGAGTCCTACGGGGACCAGCCTATCTGGCGGCCACGCCTGAATGTTTGCAACTGCGGCAGAGCTAGGCAGTCGCAATTGTGCAGCAATGCAAACTGCATAACCTGGCCAAATTTCACGGGTGTACAAGAAACCACGGGGGATTCACAAGGAGATGTTCACCCGGAACAGCCTTAGGCCTGCCGGCAGCAAGATTCCGGAATCCTTCCTAAGAATCCTTGAGAGCAGTGAAACGCTCCTATGTTGGAATAACTCAGAACCTCATTCTGAGTTTTCCCGGCAGAGGTCATTCAGCTGAACACAACCGTGGACTAATTAGAGCCAGATGTAGGCACTGCCGTTCATAGTGCTAGATGGATAGTGGTGGCGTGCCAAACAACTGAGCTCTAGTTCTTAACACTTTCACAAAGTGTCAGAAGTTTAGGTTCAACTTACTGCTCCGGTTGAGTAGAGTGTAGCCGTCAAAGCTGGAATCAGTAACACTCAGGTGAGAAGAAGGGGAAGCAGATATACCCAATCCGCTGGCAGTGTCCCACGGGGACCAGCCTATCCAGCTTCCACACCTTAATGTTTGCAACCGCGGCAGAGCTAGGTAGGCGCAAATGTGCAGCAATGCAAACTGCATAACCTGGCCAAGTTTCACGGGTGTATAAGAAACCACGAGGAATTTACAAGGAGATGTTCACCCGGGACAGCTGGAGGCCTGCCGGCAGTAAGATTCCCGAATTCTTCCTAAGAAGCCTTGAAAGTAGTGAAACGCTCCTATGTTGCAATAACTCAGAACCTCATTCTGAGTGTTCCCGGCAGAGGTCATTCGGCTGAACACAACCGTGGACTAATTAGAGCCAGATGTAGGCAGTGCCGTCCATAGTGCTGGATGGACAGTGGTGGCGGGCCCAACAACTGAGCTCTAGTTCTCAACACTTTCACAAAGTGCCATAAGTTGAGGTTCAACTTACTGCTCCAGTTGAGTAGAGTGTAGCCGTCAAAGCTGGAATCAGTAGCACTCAGGTGAGAAGAACAGGGAGCAGATATACCCAGTCCGCTGGCAGTGTCCTACGGGGATCAGCCTATCTGGCTGACACGCCTGAATGTTTGCAACCGCGGCAGACCTAGGCAGGCACAATTGGGCAGCAATGCAAACTGCATAACCTGGCCAAATTTCACTGGTGTACAAGAAACCACGGGCGATTTACAGGGAGATGTTCACCCGGAACAGCCGGAGGCCTGCCGGCATAAGATTCCGGAATTCTTCCTAAAAAGCCTTGAAAGCAGTTAAACGCTCCTATGTTGCAATAACTCAGAACCTCATTCTGAGTGTTCCCGGCAGAGTTCTTTCAGCTGAACACAACCGTGGAGGAATTCGAGCCAGATGTAGGCAGTGCCGTCCTTAGTGCTGGATGGAATGTCGTGGCGTGCCAAACAACTTAGCTCTAGTTCTCAACATTTTCACAAAGTGCCATAAGTTGAGGTTCAACTTACTGCTCTGGGTGAGTAGAGTGTAGCCGTCAAAGCTGGAATCAGTAGCACTCAGGTGAGAAGAACGTGAAGCAGATATACCCAGTCCGCTGGCAGTGTCCTACGGGGACCAGCCTATCTGGCTGCCACGCCTGAATGTTTGCAACCACGGCACAGCTAGGATGGCCCAATTGTGCAGCAATGCAAACTGCATACCCTGGCCTAGTTTCACGGGTGTACAAGAAACCACGGGGGATTTACAAGGAGATGTTCACCTGGAACAGCCAGAGGCCTGCCGGCAGCAAATTCTGGAATTCTTCCTAAGAAGCCTTGAAAGCAGTAAAACGCTCCTATGTGGCAATAACTCAGAACATCATTCTCAGTGTTCCCGGCAGAGGTCATTCGGCTGAACACTACCGTGAACTAATTAGAGCCACAAGTAGGCAGTGCCGTCCATAGTGCTGGATGGACAGTGATCGCGTGCCAAACAACTGAGCTCTAGTTCTCAACACTTTCACAAAATGCCATAAGTTGAGGTCAACTTACTGCTCCGGTTGAGTAGAGTGTAGCCGTCAAAGCTGGAATCAGTAGCACTCAGGTGAGAAGAACGGGAAGCAGATATAGCCAGTCTGCTGGCAGTGTCCTACGGGGACCAGCCTATCTGGATGCCACGCCTGAAATTTTGCAACAGTGGCACAGCTAGGATGGCGCAATTGTGCAGCAATGCAAACTGCATACCCTGGCCAAATTTCACAGGAGTACAAGAAACCACGGGGGATTTACATGGAGATGTTTACCCAGAACACCCGGAGGCCTGCCGGCAGCAAGATTCCGGAATTCTTCCTGAGAAGGCTTGAAAATAGTGAAATGCACCTATAATGCAATAACTCAGAACCTGATTCTGAGTGTTAACGGCAGAGGTCATTCAGCTGAACACAACCGTGGACTTATTAGAGCCAGATGTAGGCAGTGCCGTCCTTACTGCTGGATGGAAAGTGGTGGCGTGCCAAACAACTCACCTGTAGGTCTCAACACTTTCAGAAAGTGCCATAAGTTGAGGTTGAACTTACTGCTCCGGTTGCGTAGAGTGTAGCTGTCAAAGCTGGATTCAGTGGCACTCAGGTGAGAAGAACGGGAAGCAGATATACCCAGTCTGCTGGCAGTGTCCCCCGGGGACCAGCCTATCTGGCTGCCACGCCTCAATGTTTGCAACCGCGGCAGAGCTAGGCAGGCGCAATTGTGCAGGAATGCAAACTGCATACCCTGGCGAAATTTCACGGGTGTACAAGGAACTACGCGGGATTTAAAAGCAGATGTTCACCCGGAACAGCCGGAGGCCTGCCGGCAGTAATATTCCGGAATTCTTCCTAAGAAGCCTTGAAAGCAGTGAAAGGCTCCTATGTTGCAATAACTCAGAACCTCATTCTGAGTGTTCCCGGCAGAGGTCATTCAGCGGAACACAACCGTGGACTAATTAGAGCCAGATGTAGGCACTGCCGTCCATAGTGCTGGATGGACAGTGGTGGTGTGCCAAACAACTGAGCTCTAGTTCTCAAAATTTTCACAAAGTGCCATAAGTTGAGGTTCAACTTACTGCTCAGGTTGAGTAGAGTGTAGCCGTCAAAACTGGAATCAGTAGCACTCAGGTGAGAAGAACGGGAAGCAGATATACCCAGTCTGCTGGTAGTGTCCCAAGGGGAGCAGCCTATCAGGCAGCCACGCCTAAATGCTCGCAACCGCTGCAGAGCTAGGCAGGCGCAATTGTGCAGCAATGCAAACAGCATAACATGGCCAAATTTATGGGTGTACAAGAAACCACGGTGGATTTACAGGGAGATGTTCACCCGGAAGTGCCGGAGGCCTGCCGGCAGCAAGATTCCGGAATTTTTCCTGTGAAGCCTTGAAAGCAGTGAAACACTCCTATATTGCAATAACTCAGAACCTCATTCTGAGTTTTCTCGGCAGATGTCATTCGGCTGAACACAACCATGGACTAATTAGAGCCAGATGTAGGCAGTGCCGTCCATAGTGCTGGATGGACAGTGGTGGCTTGCCAAACAACTGAGCTCTAGTTCTCAACACTTTCACAAAGTGCCATAAGTTTAGGTTCAACTTACTGCTACGGTTGAGTAGAGTGTAGCCGTCAAAGCTGGAATCAGTAGCACTCATGTGAGAAGAATGGGAAGCAGATATATCCAGTCCGCTGGCAGTGTCCTACGGGGACCAGCCTATCTGGCTGCCACGCCTGAATGTTTGCAACCGCGGCAGAGCTAGGCAGGCGCAATTGTGCAGCAATGCAAACTGCATAACCTGGCCAATTTCACGGTTCTACAAGAAACCACGGGGGATTTACAAGGAGATGTTCACCCGGAACAGCCGGAGGCCTACCCGCAGCAAGATTCTGGAAATCTTCCTAAGAAGCCTTGAAAGCAGTGAAACGCTCCTATGTTGCAATAACTCAGAACCTGATTCTGAGTGTTCCCGGCAGAGGTCATTCAGCTGAACACAACCGTGGACTAATTAGAGCCAGATGTAGGCAGTGCTGTCCTTAGTGCTGGATGGAAAGTGGTGGCGTGCAAAACAACTCAGCTCTAGTTCTCAACACTTTCACAAAGTGCCATCAGTTGAGGTTCAACTTAGTGCTCTGGTTGAGTTGAGTGTAGCCGTCAAAGCTGGAACCAGTTGCACTCAGGTGAGAAGAACGGGAAGCAGATATAGGCAGTCCGCTGGCAGTGTCCTCCGGGGACCAGCCTATCTGGCTTCCACGCTTGAATGTTTGCAACTGGGGCAGAGCTAGGCAGGCGCAATTGTGCAGCAATGCAAATTGCATACGCTGGCCAAATTTCACGGTTGTAAAACAAACCACGGGGTATTTACAAGGAGATGTTCACCCGGAACAGCCGGAGGCCTGCCGGCAGCAAGATTCCCGAATTCTTCCTAAGAAGCCTTGAAAGCAGTGAAACGCTCCTATGTTGCAATAACTCAGAACCTCATTCTGATTGTTCCCGGCAGAGATCATTCAGCTGAACACAACCGTGGACTAATTAGAGCCAGATGTAGGCAGTGCCGTCCATAGTGCTGAATGGACAGTGGTGGTGTGCCAAACAACTGAGCTCTAGTTCTCAACACTTTCACAAAGTGCCATAAGTTGAGGTTCAACTTACTCCTCTGCTTGAGTAGAGTGGAGCCGTCAAAGCTGGAATCAGTAGCACTCAGGTGAGAAGAACGGGAAGCAGATATTCCCAGTCCGCTGGCAGTGTCCTACGTGGACCAGCCTATCTGGCTGCCACGCCTGAATGTTTGCAACAGCGGCAGAGCTAGGTAGGCGCAATTGTGCAGCAATGCAAACTGCAAAACCTGGCCATATTTCACGGGTGTACAAGAATCCACGGGGGATTTACAGGGAGATGTTCACCCGGAACAGCCGAAGGCCTGCCGGCATAAGATTCCGGAATTCTTCCTAAAAAGCCTTGAAAGCAGTTAAACGCTCCTATGTTGCAATAATTCAGAACCTCATTCTGAGTGTTCCCGGCAGAGTTCTTTCAGCTGAACACAACCGTGGAGGAACTCGAGCCAGATGTAGGCAGTGCCGTCCTTAGTGCTGGATGGAATGTGGTGGCGTGCCAAACAACTTAGCTCTAGTTCTCAACACTTTCACAAAGTGCCATAAGTTGAGGTTCCACTTACTGCTCAGGTTGAGTTGAGTGTAGCCGTCAAAGCTGGAATCAGTAGCACTCAGGTGAGAAGAACGTGAAGCAGATATACCCAGTCCGCTGGCAGTGTCCTACGGGGACCAGCCTATCTGGCTGCCACGCCTGAATGTTTGCAACCGCGGCACAGCTAGGATGGCGCAATTGTGCAGCAATGCAAACTGCATACCCTGGCCTAGTTTCACGGGTGTACAAGAAACCACGGGGGATTTACAAGGAGATGTTCACCCGGAACAGCCAGAGGCCTGCCGGCAGCAAGATTCTGGAATTCTTCCTAAGAAGCCTTGAAAGCAGTAAAACGCTCCTATGTGGCAATAACTCAGAACATCATTCTCAGTGTTCCCGGCAGAGGTCATTCGGCTGAACACTACCGTGAACTAATTAGAGCCACATGTAGGCAGTGCCGTCCATAGTGCTGGATGGACAGTGATCGCGTGCCAAACAACTTAGCTCTAGTTCTCAACACTTTCACAAAATGCCATAAGTTGAGGTCAACTTACTGCTCCGGTTGAGTAGAGTGTAGCCGTCAAAGCTGGAATCAGTAGCACTCAGGTGAGAAGAACGGGAAGCAGATATAGCCAGTCTGCTGGCAGTGTCCTACGGGGACCAGCCTATCTGGATGCCACGCCTGAAATTTTGCAACCGCGGCACAGCTAGGCAGGCGCAATTGTGCAGCAATGGAAACTGCATACCCTGGCCAAATTTCACAGGAGTACAAGAAACCACGGGGGATTTACATGGAGATATTTACCCGGAACACCCGGAGGCCTGCCGGCAGCAAGATTCCGGAATTCTTCCTGAGAAGGCTTGAAAACAGTGAAATGCACCTATAATGCAATAACTCAGAACCTGATTCTGAGTGTTAACGGCAGAGGTCATTCAGCTGAACACAACCGTGGACTAATTAGAGCCAGATGTAGGCAGTGCCGTCCTTACTGCTGGATGGAAAGTGGTGGCGTGCCAAACAACTCACCTGTAGGTCTCAACACTTTCAGAAAGTGCCATAAGTTGAGGTTGATCTTACTGCTCCGGTTGCGTAGAGTGTAGCCGTCAAAGCTGGATTCAGTGGCACTCAGGTGAGAAGAACGGGAAGCAGATATACCCAGTCTGCTGGCAGTGTCCCCCGGGGACCAGCCTATCTGGCTGCCACGCCTCAATGTTTGCAACCGCGGCAGAGCTAGGCAGGCGCAATTGTGCAGGAATGCAAACTGCATACCCTGGCGAAATTTCACGGGTGTACAAGGAACTACGCGGGATTTAAAAGCAGATGTTCACCCGGAACAGCCGGAGGCCTGCCGGCAGTAATATTCCGGAATTCTTCCTAAGAAGCCTTGAAAGCAGTGAAAGGCTCCTATGTTGCAATAACTTAGAACCTCATTCTGAGTGTTCCCGGCAGAGGTCATTCAGCGGAACACAACCGTGGACTAATTAGAGCCAGATGTAGGCACTGCCGTCCATAGTGCTGGATGGACAGTGGTGGCGTGCCAAACAACTGAGCTCTAGTTCTCAACACTTTCACAAAGTGCCATAAGTTGAGGTTCAACTTACTGCTCGGGTTGAGTAGAGTGTAGCCCTCAAAGCTGGAATCAGTAGCACTCAGGTGAGAAGAACGGGAAGCAGATATACCCAGTCCGCTGGCAGTATCCTACGGGGACCAGCCTATCTAGCTTCCACGCCTTAATGTTTGCAACCGCGGTAGAGGTAGGCAGGCGCAAATGTGCAGCAATGCAAATTGCATACCCTGGCCAAATTTCACGGGTGTACAAGAAACCACGGGTGATTTACAAGGAGATGTTCACCCGGAACAGACGGAGGCCCGCCGGCAGCAAGATTCCGGAATTTTTCCTAAGAAGCCTTGAAAGCAGTGAAACGCTCCTATGTTGCAATAACTCAGAACCTCATTCTGAGTGTTCCTGGGAGAGGTCATTCAGCTGAACACAACCGTGGACTAATTAGAGCCAGATGTAGGCAGTGATGTCCATAGTGCTGGATGGACAGTATTGGTGTGCCAAACAACTGAGCTCTAGTTCTCAAAATTTTCACAAAGTGCCATAAGTTGAGGTTTAACTTACTGCTCCGGTTGAGTAGAGTGTAGCCGTCAAAGCTGGAATCAGTAGCACTCAGGTGAGAAGAACGGGAAGCAGATATACCCAGTCCGCTGGCAGTGTCCTCCGGGGACCTGGCTATCTGGCTGCCAAGCTTGAATGTTTGCAACCGCGGCAGAGCTAGGCAGGTGCAATTGTGCAAAAATGCAAACTGCATACCCTGGCCAAATTTTACAGTTGTACAAGAAACCACGGGGGATTTACAAGGAGATGTTTACCCGGAACAGCCGGAGGCCTGCCGGCAGCAAGATTCCCGAATTCTTCCTAAGAAGCCTTGAAAGCAGTGAAATGCTCCTATATTGCAATAACTCAGAACCTCATTTTGAGTGTTCCTGGCAGAGATCATTCAGCTGAACACAACCGTGGACTAATTAGAGCCAGAAGGATGCACTGCCATCCATAGTGCTGGATGGACAGTGGTCGCGTGCCAAACAACTGAGCTCTAGTTCTCAACACTTTCACAAAGTGCCATAAGTTTAGGTTCAACTTACTGCTCCGGTTGAGTAGAGTGTACCCGTCAAAGCTGGAATCAGTAGCACTCAGGTGAGAAGAACGGGAAGCAGATATTCCCAGTCCTCTGGCAGTGTTCTACGGGGACCAGCCTGTCTGCCTGCCACGCCTGAATGTTTGCAACCGCGGCAGAGCTAGGCAAGGGCAATTGTGTGTAAATGCAAACTGCATAACTTGGCCAAATTTCACGGGAGTAGAAGAAACCACGGGGGATTTATAGGGAGATGTTCACCCGGAACAGCCGGAGGCCTGCCGGCACCAAGATTCCCGAATTCTTCCTAAGAAGCCTTGAAAGCAGTGAAATGCTCCTATGTGGCAATAACTCAGAACCTCATTCTGAGTGTTCCCGGCAGAGGTCATTCGGCTGAACACAACCGTGGACTAATTAGAGCCAGATGTATGAAGTGCCATCCATAGTGCTGGATGGACAGTGGTGGTGTGCCAAACAACTGAGCTCTAGTTCTCAACACTTTCACAAAGTGCCATAAGTTGAGGTTCAACTTACTTCTCCGGTGGAGTAGAGTGTAGCCGTCAAAGCTGGAATCAGTAGCACTCAGGTGAGAAGAACGGGAAGCAGATATACCCAGTCCGCTGGCAGTGTCCTATGTGGACCAGCTTATCTGGCTGCTCCAGGTTAGCATTCTACTAGTTGAGCCACAGATTCACTTCTAGGGGATTTTTTGTGGGTTTTTTTGGTGGCTAATAAAGATAAACATCTCACAGATTTTCCTGCCTGGGCTGACTTTGAACCACATTCCTCAGATCTGAGCCTTTTCAGTAGGTAATATTACAGGCTTAAGCCACCAGCACCCAGTAATATCTCCAATTTTATGAGTGAGGTAATCTGTAACATAGAAGTGTTTCTAATTGTCCAATTGACTTGGTTAGTGAGTACCAGTTACAATTTAAACTCTCACCCAATAAGTCTAATCCTAACCCTGTATAATTAACTACTTCACAATGACTAATGTAAGCTAAATGAGGAAATTGTTACCCAGCCAAATGCAACATATGCCATGGATTTTTTAAAATACAAGCTAACTGCTTAATTCTGGAAATACTTCATGCTGAGTCATAAGAACCATTACTATTAATCCCAACCCGATGTACCTTTCTCCCAACACATGTGGACTTTGCTGACTGAAGATCTGATTGTTAAACTTGAGATCACAATGATCTAGAAAATTTAACTCAAGGTCAATCCACAAATAATGAGAGCAAGGTTTGATAGCGAAGGAAGTAAATATTGTTATTGAGGACATTTATCTTAAGATAAAAATCTAGTTCTAGCCAGGTGGCCTGTCTCATGCCAGTAGTCATAGCTCAAGAGGCTGAGATCTGAGGATGATGGTTTGAAGTCAGCTTGGGCAGTATGATGATTTCCCCCTCTCCCCAAAAGAAAGAATATAAAATGTGAAATTATTAGGAGCAGGTGAAATTAAGCAGATGGACCAAGGAAGAATTAAATTTAACTGGGACAAACAAGTACCAGGTAACCTCAGAAACATAGGTACAGACCCTGAGAATAGAACCAGACTGGAGTCTGGTCTGACAGTTACTGAAACTTGACCATTTGTATTGATTAAGAATAGGGCTAAATGTTAAATATCAAAGATAAAGGCTTAAGTAGAGAGTTAAGATGACTTATCTCACCTCTAGGCCATTTGGGGGAGCTAGTCAATGCTTTCAACCATTTGGGGAGGTAATGTTTTGCTAAGGCTATGACATCTCCATTTCTCTGTTTAAGAGCCCTCCTAACTCACAACCCACTGAGCCAGGTACCTGAACTTCAAAAGAAGGCTTATTTCACCTCCAGGCCTTGGAGCTGGATGCATAGCCTCCATTTCCTGCCTAGGGACCAGGATGTCTGCAGGAAATTATTTGGGCTCAGCCACCTTACTTTACTTTGATGCCATTTGTAATCACTAACTGCTAGTCATGCTTTTGTAACTTGCTTCTTTATCAGTTAAGAAACTGCCACTAACCACCTGCTAGTGTTTTCCTCCCCAACCCCCCCCCCCCCACTGACTTTGCCCTTAAATACCTTGAGCTTCATTGCTGGCCTTCACTCTCTTGGTATAGTGTAGGTCAGCTGCCATGGCTAATAAAGGATTCCTAGCCTGGATTGACTGAGTGTTGGTGATTCTTTTTGCCAATGGGATAGTGCAGACAGGAAAGTCCATGAGACTCTTATGTCTAATACTAATCAGAAAAAACTGGAAGTGGTACTGTGGTTCAAGTGGACAAATGCTAGCCTTGAGAATAAAGAGGCTGAGACCCAGAATTCAAGCTACAGGACTAGCAATAAAAAGAAAACTACAAGTCTTTCCTGGAAGGTGGGAGGAAAGGCTTCTGAATGAAAGTCCAGCATCTTAATGGATTTCCAAATATGTAAGCTGAGGCATAGCTTTGGGCTAGATGGTCAACTGGCTCTACTTGTTTCATGATGTGCATATGTCTGTCTACAGAGTCCTATTGCGTGTTGTTCTGAAAGTTACTTCCTTCCCATGGTCAGTGAGATAAGGAGAGGAATATAGTCACCTTGCCTAGACTGTGAAAGCATTCTTGAGTTCTCTCACATGGGAAAATGGGGATGAGGAGAGAGAGAGGACTATGAGAAATAAAAAGAAAAAATATGTCTTTTAAAAACTTGTATGACTGGTTAGTTCTTTAGCTAAACCTAGAGCTGAACACACAGTTAAGTGTCCTAATTCTGCAGGACAATGTCATGATTCCCTTTTCACCAATAATGGGTCAGCAGTTTAAAAACCAGCTTTGATTTATTGCATGGGAAAATTTCTCTCTCACATTCATCAATAAAGCTAAATTTTTCTCAAAGGAGCCCTCAGGGAAACCTAAGATATTGGTATGAAAATAGAGTTTAACTTCTAATGCATTAAAAGTTAGAATGTCAACAAGAAAGCCACTGGCTCAGAAAATGACATGGACACCTCTCAGGGAAGCACCTTTCTCTCTTTCCCTTTCTCTAGGCCAGTGACCAAAGAGATGCACTGAGCCCAGAGCAAGGAAACATCCACAGTTCCTGACCAATGTTTTTGTCTGCTCCTCTCACCACATAATACCAAGATTTGATGAGAAGGTGGAACAAGAAAAAACTCCAAATTTTATTGACTTAATGATTTTACTTCAGAAGCCATAAACAACTCCTGCCATCTGGCCTCATTTTATTTCACCAGAGGGAATCTCAGCCTACTATATATTATATTGTATATACATGTATATATTATGTATAATTACTCCTTTTGAAGTAAGGAGGCTGAGCCTAAATAATTTCTTGCAGCCATCCTGGGGTCTAGGCAGGAGTTGGGGGTCATCCACCCATCTCCAAGGCCTAGAGGTAATCATATGCCTGTAATCATAGCTACTCAGAAAGATATGAGAATCATGGTTTAAAGCCAGCCCAGGCAGGAAAGCCTGCAAGATTTTTATCTCCAGTATCCACTGAAAAAAGGCAGAAGTGGAGCTATAGCTCAAGTGGCAGAATGCTAACACTGAGCAAAAATTAGCTCAATGCCCATGCCCTGAGTTCAAAGCCATCCTTTGAAGTGCAGATGCCTGGCTCAATGGTGTGAACTAGAAGGGACCTGTTTTGGAGAAGTGCAGATGTCATAGCCTTAAGAGCACTTTGCATATAGAGAATGCTCTGATTCTGCATTGATTAACTCTCTAAATGACTTGAATCACCAGCCTCTGAGTAGCCTCTAAGCATACCTTATATGAAAGGTTAAGGCCTATCTTCTCTAGATGGAAAAGTTCTTCTGGTACCTGAGTATGTCCATTTAAGGTCTGGCATCTTCTCTTCATGGTGGGGGAGGGGGGATAACCCTAGGTGATAGGCATACCTGGATCCCTGGAGAAAGAGCTGGCACTTAGCTAATAGGTTGCTGAACCTGTCAGCCCAGTGCCTGGGACTGGGAATGTTCTGTGACCTCGCCCCCTGGCTTGACCCTATTTAGGCATGGAAGAGCATAGGTGGGGGGACACCATTCCATATGTGTCTCTCTGTTCCTGTCCTGTGTCCTGTCTCCTGACTTGTCTCTGGTCAGCATGGCATCCCAATTCAGTTCTCCATCGGAGCTGAATTGGTTTGTTGGTATTGTTTTTGTTCTTTCTTTCTTTCCTCTCTGGTCTGTTTTCTAGCTGTGTTAAGTGTATTTGTGGGCTGCAGGCTTTTATAACAACAAGCTGTCTGCACAATGCTAACTGTGTAATAAAGACTCCAAGATTTCATCTTCCAAAATGTGGCTTCTCTGATAAGTTATCTTGTAATGCCCAGAGACTTGAAGCGCCCAAAAAGACCACAAGGGACCAAAGATCAATGCAAGTGGCAATGAGTCATTTATTGATGAGCTCGAGCATGGACACCTCTGTGCACTGCTGTCTGAGTGCAGAGAGAGGCCCCCAGCACAGAGTTACAGCACTTTTTATATGTTCTTTGGTAGGGGTAAGGCCTCAGTATGTATTGGCAACGAATCAATACACCACGTGGGAAATTTAAATCATAATTCTAGCGGATGATTGGCACAATACAAAGCGGGAAAAGGGCTGGGGCTAATAATTGGTCAGGCTAGCGAGCTATTGTGCTCTAAACTAATTAGATGGTACTTCTAGGGTAATTTAGGAGAAGTGGTTGCCAGATGGCCACTATCTCTGACCCTGACTTGGGGAAGTGGTTGCCAGGCAGCCACTATCTCCGATCCTAGGCCCGGGGAAAGTGGTCTGGAATGTGTACTTTGTCAGGTACTCCCTGCCAGAGGGTCGTTAATTTCAGCTCCAGATCCGGGAGTGTCGGGGACTCAAGGGCGGGTCGAATAGCAGCTGCATTCTTCAAGCATGTCTAATACAAAATGGCAAATACAGGTCTATCTGGTTATATATATCACGCTTCTCATTCCCCCCTTGTCTAGAGCATCAGGGACCAATCATGGTCCCCTAATTGGCACAGTCTTTTATATTTACAGTTTGGTATTGGGATCTCAGAACTAATAGATGGTCTGCACTGATCTTTTTCTTTTACAAAGGACACCAGTTTGTTGAGTATACAAGGTCCGATTGTAACAAAATTAACAGTACCAAAGGCCCTTACATTTTTTCCCCACCACTCCTGACTCCGTGTATCACAGTTAACTTAATTTTATACCAGCTGTACTTGTAAGCTCCAATTTTCAGACATATTCACTCCATTTGCTATATACTTAAACTTTCTGGGGTTTGTCTTCTTTCCTTTTTTCAAACATTTAAAGACAATCCTTGCTTTTCAAATTTCCCCAATTCCTTTCCCAAGGCTTTCTTTACCACCCTCCTCTTCTTTTCAGTTTCTTGAACATCTTTGTGGCTAGAGTTTAAGACTGCCCAATTTTCCTTTGGCTTGCAGAACCAAGTTATCTTAGAACAGCCTTAAGGCACCACCATGATGCAGAAGCTTGCTAGGTTTTAAGGCTAAGAGTAGGGCTGGGTCTCATTTACTACCTGCATTGATAACACACTCAGGTTATTACCATACCAGAGCCAAACCAGGCTGTGACTATAGAGTGGATTTCCAGTCACTATGCACTGAAGTGCCTAAGGTAAGCAAGCCAGTGATATCCTTGTCCCCAGTATCCACTGTGGGAATAGAGAGGATTTCTGGATATCACCCAAAAGAATGTCCCACAAGATCTTAGTTTTAGCAGCTTTCAACCAGGATGCAGTTTCAAGTGATGGAACCAGGCAGGAGTTCAGTCTATTTTTACTATGGTGGAGATGGTCTGGGTGACGACATAGATTTCCTCCAGGTGACTGTGAGGCTGTCTTCAAACTCTACTCATTAGGGTGTGCAGCAGCAGCAGCAGCAGCCGCACCGGATCTCTCAGTGGCTCCAAGGGACTGTCACACCTCATGCTGGGCTGTAAATTCCTACACAGACTGGTTAAGGATACATTGCATAGGCTTGACAAGCTTTGATCTCACTGGTTTTTAAGACCTTTAAACAATAGCCCAGGACAATTTACCAAAATCACAACTTTTTTACTAACCAGTTATTTTTGTAAACAGACACAGAAGGCTTAGTCTTGTAACCATCTCCTACAGATGCAGTCTCAACACTTACACACCTGTTAACACTATTTTTATGCCTTTTTAAAAATTATTATTTTATCTATTTTGCCTCATTTTTCTAAAACTTACTCTAGACTCTTGATCTTAAAAGGGGGTTAAGGCCAAGATCCATCTTCTGTAACTTCTTCAAGCTGACTTCAGTGGTGTTGATCCTACCTAGCCAGGAACTTATAACCTTAGCCTATTTTACAAAGAGGTTATCAGGGTTAGATGTCATTAAGAACAATATTTTGACAACTGCACAGACTTTTCCTCTGGCCACAGCAGTGTAGTTTGTTTAGCACTCTGGTTTGCAAAAACATCTTTTTGGATGACTTAGGAACATGATCTCTAGTGACCCTAACAATGCCTAAGTTGCCTTTGCAGGCCTTTAGACAGATATCAATAGAAACACTCTTAGGTTTACAAACTTTTTCTGAGTAGATGAATTTCATGTAACTGGTGTCAGCTCAAAAGTTACTGCCAATTAAAGCTTTTAGCACATAAAGGGGTTGAGATTTAAACTATCCCCCACATTTCATAACATTAGCTTTTTACTAGCACAGAGGACTGGCAAGTTCCTGTCCCTTACAAGGTAGTCATGAACATTAGGCATGCTTACAAACTATCTCCCCATGACCTCCTGGCTCTGACCGATTTTTGAAGGGCCACAAAATGACTCTAGGATCTGACATTTCTGCCATCCAAGCAGTGGCTTACTGCCTCTGGATACTCCTCCATTGCTCTTGTCCCAGGACTGTCTTCTTTACACTGGGATAAATGCCTCATTGGCATTTCCCTTAGCTGGTCGCTGGACTTGAACTCGGGGCCTGAGTGCTGTCCCTCAGCTCTCCAGCTCAAGGCTAGCACTCTGCCACTTTGAGTCCCAAAGCAACTCTGCTTGCTCTTTCAGCACTCTGCTGGCTGAGTAGAGGTGACAGTCTCACAGGAACCTTTTTGTGCCTGGGCTGGCTTTGAACCAGTTTGCAGATCAACGAGTCTTACAAAAGGCCATTTTACTCCAATTAAAAGCAACAAGGTGGTCAACATAAGCATGCTCTTACCTAAAACTTATTAAAACCCAAAGTTACATCTGACAAACTTGTAAGAATTCTCTGTGCTTTGCTCTGGACTTGCTGGAAACTTAAAAAAACCTATAAGAGCAAACTAGAATAGCAATTATTTTTATAATCCTAATTTTTCCTTTGTGCACATTGAGGCCAATGTTAAGAACAATTTTACATTTAAACTGTATATCCAAAAATCCATTCCTAATTTTTAAAGCCTCTTATTAATCACCTTTAATATTTCATACTTTAGTTTTCATTTGCTTTAAAAAATCTCTTAAAATCTTGTCACTCATTGTCACTCATTGTCTCTTGGCTGCTTGTTTTTACACATTAAAACTTTTAAACTCAAATGACAAATTTTCCTTAATGCAAGAATTACAGTCACCGTCACTATACCACGAAGCTAGACTTAACACCTTTATAACTTTTAAAAACATCCTAATTGTAGAACATAATTGAAAGTAAGCCACATTATACAAATAACTTTTTAACCCTCTTTTTAAGGCCTTCCTAATTTTAATGTTAACACATCCAAGGGAAAGTTTTAGCAATACTAATCAGATCATCACATCACTCATTTTAACCATCATGTTTTCAGTGTCTATCTGCAGGGAAAAGAGAGAACAAAGATGGGCCACTCAGCCCCTTCTATGGAATGGGCACACACCCAATCTGACTCTTTAGGGTTAGATGAACTGCGTTTGTGCCAGCTTACCCTCTTTCACCATGTGTGGACTCCTCCCAGGGCTTGTCCCACCATGCATCACCAGCTGAACTGCACTTCTGCTTGTTCACCCCTCACCCCTAAAGATAGGTCTTCTGTTGCCTCCTAGTTTTCCCTTTTCTTATCTCTTGGTTCTCGAATGAAATACACAGTTTTAGACAGACAGAATTAGTAACATCTTTGACAGTGTTAAACTAAACTTTACATTTAAATTTCTAATATTTATCCCCAAATTTTAGCCAAGGGAATTATATCCCAAACTGCCAATGCATTTTTGTTAAGCCAGATAACTTGATTACAGTATAAACAATCTTATGCATTTTAAAATATTAGTTTTTAAAATAGCAGATTTTCTAATTTGCAAGTTAAAGAAACTTTTAAAAACCGTTTAAAACAATGTGAAGATTCTTTAAAATTTTTGGTAATGTTCAAACCTCATACCCTTTTGAATTTTAAATTCAAACACACCCAACTGTTACAGCATGCTGACAATTCTTATCTTTGAACATGTCCACAAACCCACACAAAACACTCAAACAGATCTTAATGTGCACAAAAATCAAAATCAGTTGTACATTCATTATTTAAAGTTTTTAAACAAAAATTTAAGACAGTATTTCTTTTAAACTAGGTACCTTTGTTGGGTTTCATTTTCCCAGAGCTTGCTTGTTTAACAAGGCAATTCACTAATTAGTCTTTTGAATCCCTTCTGTCAGAGGAAGGATGGGAGTGGGAGGGATCACCTGAAACTAAACTGGCCTGATTTTTATCCAATTTTGACAAGAGCAACAAATTGTTAAGCTGTCTGGAGCAGCTGAAGTCCAGACCAGGCTCACTGCTATCTACACTCTCCTCTCTCCTCCAGCAGCCTCCACTGGGAGAAGGTGCAGCCTGAGGCTTGTCCATGCCCCGCCTCTTGGCTGCTATAACACAAGGGGGGACTTGGCAGGTCTGTGACCAAGCCCAATGGGAGGCTGGAACTTTTATTCCCCCAGAGATGTTCAAATAAATAAATAACAAAAACACAGATAAACACAAAAACCAAGGATCCACATTTAAAACTGGTACCAATTCTAAAACAGAACTAGACAAGACAACAACCAAAGGCTGAGTTGGGGACTAATGGTACCCAGTTTATCCCTACCGGAACTCTGTGCTGCTCCCACTAGCAGAGTCTGCTGAGTGAGCCTGCCACACTCACCCAGAACTTCCCTACCTCAGAAAACATAAAACAAACACATACACTAAAGTAAACAAGACAAACAAATGGCCACAAAGACAAAATCAGGTCTCAATGAATGGGGCGACATCTCATCACTTACCAGGGGACTCAAACCCCCTCTACTCATTCCAGAGAATTTCTCTTTTTAGATTCTTCTGAGATTTCCAATTATACTCAAATTATACCCCCTCTCTTTTACCTCCTAAGACAATTAAAAACCAGACATAAATCAACATACCAACACAGAGACACACAATGGACGGTCTTAAAAACTACTCGGTGAGGCTGCCACCCTCAACAAGCAGTTCTAAGCACCAACAACACTTAATACGAACAGCGAGTGTGTCAGACTGCTGGTCAGACAGTCTGTTCAGAAGGGCTCTCAGACAGAGAGGACCGGGCACAAAGCGCCCGGCCTTGGGGAGCAGCCCAGGGAGTTCAGGGGGATGTCTCCCACTGACCCTGCTGGCAACCTTATAGCGCATCCGCAAGGCTCTTCGCCGGCCCCAAGACCACACCTGCAGGCTTTCAGATACAAACAGAAGGGCTCTCAGACAGAGAGGACTGAGCACCAAGCACCCAGCCTCAGGGAGCAGCCCATCAGAGTTCAGACAGTCTGTTCAGAAGGGCTCTCAGACAGAGAGGACTGAGCACCAAACGCCTGGCCTCTGGGAGTAGCCCACCAAGGGGTTCAGATGTTCAGGGGATGTCTCCCTGCCGGCACAAATGCAAAGCTTGCAAGCAACTCTCAAATTGGTTATAACCAGTATAAATTGGCAATGCCTCAAAACTTACTGGACATTTCTAGCGACTCAATGATCAAGGTATCTGGGTGGCCTGTAAAGGGGCTTCCCGGCCAATGCACCAAATGTAATGCCCAGAGACTTGAAGCACCCCAAAAGACCACTAGGGACCAGAGATCAATGCAAGCAGCAATGAGTCGTTTATTGAGGAGCTCGAGCACGGACCCCTCTGTGCACTGATGTCCGAGTGCAGAGAGAGGCCCCCAGCACAGGGTTACAGCATTTTTTATATGTTCTTTGGTAGGGGTAAGGCCTCAGTATGTATTGGCAACGAATCAATACACCACGCGGGAAATTTAAATCATAATTCTAGCGGATGATTGGCACAATACAAAGCGGGAAAAGGGCTGGAGCTAATAATTGGTCAGGCTAGGGAGCTATTGTGCTCTAAACTAGTTAGAAGGTACTTCTAGGGTAATTTAGGAGAAGTGGTTGCCAGATGGCCACTATCTCTGACCCTGACTTGGGGAAGTGGTTGCCAGGCAGCCACTATCTCCGATCCTAGGCCCGGGGAAAGTGGTCTGGAATGTGTATTTTGCCAGAGGGTCGTTAATTTCAGCTCCAGATCTGGGAGTGTCGGGGGCTCAAGGGTGGGTGAATAGCAGTTGCATTCTTCAAGCAGGTCTAATACAAAATGGCAAATACAGGTCTATCTGGTTATATATATCATGCTTCTCAATCTTACAACACTTTCTTTTAAACCACCACTTCCAGTTCTGAGCAGAGGGTTTTTAAAAAGAAATGTTTTGTTTTTACAGAGAAGGAATTCCAACATGGAAGCAAATGAGCTGAGGAATAAATCAAGCACATAGGCTACATTGTTTCTTTGAAATCAATGTAATTTATACAGCCAGGTATAGAGAAACGCTGTTTCGTGGAAACAGATGAGTCCCAGCAGGACATTGGAGCTTTGGCACTTTCCCATTGAGCTGTTCTCAGGTCCTTTACCTCACTGTACCAAAGTTGTCACCATTCGAACCATCAGAAGAATGATATGTAAAGGACAATTTGCAATGACAAGCACAAAATTAATCTGATGAAAAGACAATTATTATATATTCCTTTCAGAATGTACTTTAAAAACATCCTTTTAAGTAAATGAGCATAAATTATGTATTTTGTTTCTGTTTTTGCTGTGCCAGTGATTGAATCCAAGATCAAGGCATATACTAGGCATGAGCTTTACTACTGAACTTAAGTTATCCACTAACCAAAATCCAGTTGTCCCAGGTATTTAAAGTTAAAACATTTGTTCATGGCTATGAAAGATAATGGAAATTTGAAACAGAGCCAGTTCTTATGTGGGAGTAAATTTGACAATACTTTTATGCTACTAAAAAAAGAAAAAGCAAATGCAAGAAATAAATTTATTGATAAATAAAGTCTAATGCTATCCTTACATCATAAATGCTTTTCCTGAAACTGAATAATGCTTGGCAGCTCAAGTTTTGTTTTGTTTATGGGCCAGACTCCTATTCCAATAGCTCCCTTTATTCTTTTTTCTTTGTCAGTTGTAGGGCTCCAATTCAGGGCTTGGGCACTGTCCCTGAGCTTTTTTGCTCAAGATTGGCACTCTACTCCTTTGAGCCACAGCTCCACTTCTGGTTTTATGATGGTTAAGATAAGCCTCACAGATTTTCCTGCCCTGGCTCTCTTTGAACCACAGTACTCAAATCTCAGCCTCCTGAGTACCTAGCATTATAGACATGAGCCACTGGTGCCCAGCTTTTAAGTCATTAATGTATTGTGTATACATATGGCCCACATGCACACCTGTGTGTGTATTAGTATTAGGGCTTGAACTCAAGGCGTGGACACTATTCTTAGGCTTTCTCCCTCAAGGCTGATGTTCTACCTGTGAACCACATATTCACTTTGGGCTTTTTGCGGCTTAATTGCAGATCAGAGTTAAACTTTTCTACTGGGGCTATTTTTGAACTCCAATTCTCAAATCTCCTGAGTATCTAGAACTATAGGCATGAGGCATCAGTAAAACTTTTTATTGCTTCCGAACCAATTTTATTCATGTATCAAAGACAGTCTTACTGATTCTCCAACCCTCTCTCTATATGGTTTATACTCTATCAAAAGGGTCAATTTGGCCTGGAAATGTTAAAATGAGTTCAGATTCATTGAGCACTGTGCTACAAATGCTGTTTATTATTAGTTATTAATTATTTTAAGGAATTTGAACTTCTGAAATGTAAGTTTTCAAAGCCAATGGATGTTTATTATTAGTTATTAATTATTTTAAGGAATTTGAACTTCTGAAATGTAAGTTTTCAAAGCCAATGGATGCAGTGCCTGAGTTTGTAATCTTGTTTCCTGTTTGAAACTACATTCTTAACTATGACATTGTGTTTTAATTTTTTTCATTATCATGAAGTAGTTGCAAAAAGGAATTGCCATTTAACAAAGCAGTTATGAATGCAATACATCTGAATAACTGTCACTCCTTTCAACATTCTCATCCATCCCTCCCCTACCCACTCCTTTCTTCATGCTTCTTATTTTGTAGGATGTACATTTGGCTGTATGTTTAGTGAAGAAAGTCAGGCCCAGAGAGATAAAGAATGAAGTTTTCCTTTATATGTATTAGCTAGATTTAGCTTATAAACTTCTAATACAGTGGGTAGTATGGAAGTGTATACAAATGTACTAAGATCCACACTGTTCACAGAGCTTGAGAATGATTTGAAACATCAGATATTATAACTTTTTCCTCAGCCAGTGAGTTTTTGAAGAACATTTTTGGGGTGTGTGTTTGTGTGCCAGTACTGAAGCTTGAACACAGAGCCACATGTTCTTGTGTGGCTTTTGCACTTAAGTCTGGTGCCATAATACTTTAGCCAAACCTCTATTTCTGGTTCTCTCCTGGTTATTTGGAGATAAGAATATCACAGACCTTTCTTCCTGGTCTGGCTTTTAAACCATGATCCTCAGATCTCAGACTCCGGAGTAGCTAGGAATACAGGCATAAATCTTGAGTAAATAACATTTCTATGATAAATGACTCAAACTTTTTACCTTTTCAAACAAAAAGTTTCAAATACATTCCCACTTTCATCCTCAAGGTTAAAATAAAATCTGCCTTGTCAGCAGACATTATATTATTCTGTCTCTGTGAAGCTGTGGAATGAACTATTTTCCTTTCCTTTTGAGAGCAGGAAGGCAATTGCATAATGTCTGCCTATGTAGGGTGGCTTTTCCCATTTCTTTTCTGCATATGAAAATTAAATGTAATTATTCCTCAACATTTCAAAGACACTTATCAAGTTATGTTAGTTTATGCTGAGCAGAAACTGCACATAAAATTTAATTTGGAAGTACTTGTTTCCACAAATCTTCCCAAACTCTGAAGAGGAACAACTATTTGTGGTAATACATTTGGGAAGTCCACTGTGCTAAGAAACACCATTTGAGGTGGGAAAGCTGTGAAATGCACTTCACTTGTTAATTCTACCACATAGGAAATCCTACACTGAAAAGTTATATAATAGGAAGCTCTTTTCTTAGGAGACAACCACCAGGAATCTGTGACTATATTAACGAACCCAGCAGGGATTTCAAGCACCTATCAAGTTTATCAAATTTGAGGTAATCTCTTAAAAATTTTTTTAATATAGGAATGCTGACAGGCATTTATGTGTATCTGGGCTGTTTTGAAGAGGATGCATGCAATACCAGAAAACCCAAGGGATCATAAGTTGCTTTGACAATGAGTAATATAGCTAGGCATAAATATGGAACTGGAGGCAGAAAAGAAGGAAAATAGAACACAGGAGTTATCTTCAGTGTTCTATCACACAGATGTGGCTGTTGAATGGACCCAAATCTAATTCTTAGCACCATAACTTACTGTGTATACTGTAATAAGTTATGCATGCTTTAGAAACCATATTTTCCTCATGTATAGAATTCAACATTGTTGGATTGAGGATTAGAAATAAAATATGTAAATAACACAAATTAAGTACTCTTGGATCATGACTCTCCATTGATTTGACTGATATATTGTTTGTGCTAGAGTGAACAGAAGCCACATGATCAACATATGGAAGCTGTTTTATGAGGCTGAACATAATTCAGATAATGTAAGCAGGTGATGTCTGTATTATATTTGTTTTCTTTCCCCCTCTGCACTCTCCCACTCGCCTCCAACTACTACCTATACCCCCGTTCAGACATGCTTCAATTTTCTAATGTTCTTTTTGTTACAATGCATTCTTTTAAATGAATTTCACATGATATGGTATCTCACACCTACAAATACCATGTTTTCTACATGTGGTCTCATATAAATAAATAAATATATAAATAAATATGGGTATGTACATGTGTTAAGATGTATTTTGTATTTTAGGTCTGATATCTACATATGAAACAGAATATGTAACCTTTGTCCTAAGAATCTGACTTTGCTTAATATAATGCTTCCGGTTCCATCCATCTCCCTGCAATTATAGTCATATATGTATGTATATATTAGTTATATATACATATATGCACATTGTGTGTGTGTGTGTGTGTGTGTGTGTGTGTGTGTGTGTGTGTGTGTGTGTGTGTGTGTAACTCATGGGTTATAGGGCATCTGGGGTATTTCAATAGTTTGGCTACTATGAACAGTGGGTGACTGGGTGCCATCATTATATCCTGATTTACTTTCCTTTGGATAAATGCTCTGTTGGACCATAGAGAGTAGTTCTATATATTTTTTTATTGTAAAGATACTATACAGAAAATTACAGTTACATGAGTGAGGTAATGAGTACACTTCCTCTTGAACATTGTTACCCCCTCCATTGTTTTCCCCCTACCATCCCCTCCCTCCCTCCCTTCCCCGAGGTTCTTTTTTTTTTATTATGATTAAGTGATTACATAATTTCCGGAAATTCACAGTATTGTGGAACAATGATGCTCATTTAAAGTCACAAGTTCATTCTAACTTTCCTGGAGCAAATTGTCTATCACAGTCTGTAATATATAACGGTGCTCACATGTTATATACCATATATGTGATCAGCAGCATGGGGATATTTAGTAGTGGTTCGACCAGATGAGTGGGAGTTCTTTGTTTCTTAAGTCCTGTTAGTTTTGTCATATCACCTAACATTTTGGATTTAGCATCCACTTATCAGGGAGACCATGTACTGTTTGTCTCTTCGTTCTTGGCTTACCTCGCTCAACATGATTCCTTCTAGCTCCATCTATTTCCCTGCAAATGCCATTATTTTGTCATTTCTAATGGCTGCATAATATTCCATTGTGTATAGATACCACAATTTTTGGATCCATTCATCTGTGGTGGGGCATCTAGGTTGTTTCCATATCCTAGCTATTGCGAACAGTGCTGCAATAAACATGGAGGTGCACGTGTCCTTGTATATTGGTTCCTGTTGTTCAGGGTAGATGCCTAGAAGTGGTATGACTGGGTCGTAAGGGAGGTCAATCTTTAGCTTTCTAAGGACCCTCCAGACTGCTTTCCAAAGTGGTTGTATAAGTGTACATTCCCACCAGCAGTGTAATAGGGTACCTCTTTCTTCGCATCCCCTCCAGCATTTGTCGTTGGCTGATTTGTGGATGTGGGACATTCTGACTGGGGTAAGGTGGTATCTCAGGGTTGTCTTTATTTGCATTTCCTTCACCACCAGGGATGATGAACATTTCCTCATGTGTTTCTTTGCCATTTTTATTTCTTCATTTGAGAAGTCCCTCTTTAGTTCCCTTGCCCATTTAGTAATTGGTTTGTTAGGTTTGGGAGGGATTAGTTTCTTAAGTTCCCTGTATATACAGGATGTTAACCCCTTGTCTGATATATTGCTGGTAAATATTTTTTCCCAATTAGTCGGTTGTCTTTCTAGCTTGGTTGCGATAGCTTTATCTGTGCAGAAGCTTTTTATTTTAAGGTAGTCCCATTTGTCGAGTCTCTCTCCAACTTGTTGTGACCCTGGGACTCTGTTCAGGAAGTTCCTTCCTGTGCCTATTAGTTCAAGTGTCTCTCCTACTCTGTCCTGCAGTAGTTTCAGAGACTCAGGTTTACTGTTAAGGTCTTTAATCCATTTTGAGTTGATGTTGGTGCATGGTGATAGGCTGGGGTCCACTTTTAGTTTTCTGCATGTGGCTGCCCAGTTTTCCCAGCACCAGCGGTTGAAGAGGCTGTGTTTCTTCCATTGTATGTCTTTGGCTCCTTTGTCGAATATCAGCTGGCTGTAGGCCTGTGGATTTATTTCTGGATCTTCTATTCTGTTCCATTGGTCTTCGGGTCTGTTTTTGTGCCAGTACCATGCTGTCTTTGTTATTATAGCTCTGTAGTAGAGTTTGAAGTTCGGCATGGATAGCCCTCCCATATTGTCTTTATCCCCTAGAGTTGTTTTGGCTATTCTAGGTCTTTTGTTGTTCCATATGAATTTTTGGACTGTTTTCTGTATTTCAGTGATGGACGTCATTGGGATTTTAATAGGAATTGCGTTGAATTTGTATATTAGTATTGGAAGTATTACCATCTTTTCTATATTAAGTCGGCCTATCCATGAGCATGGGAGGTCTTTCCATTTCCTAGTGTCTTCTGCAATTTCTTTCTTTAACTTTTTATAGTTCTCATTAAATAGTTCTTTTACATCTTTGGTTAGGTTAATTCCTAAATATTTTATTTTTTGGGAGGTTATTGTGAATGGGATTGCTCCCTTTATTTCCCTCTCTTCCTGTACATTATCAGTGTATAGGAAGGCAACTGATTTTTGTGGGTTTATTTTGTATCCTGCTATTTTGACGAAGTGATTTATCATTTCTAAGAGTTTGGGGATGGAGTTTTTGGGATCGTGGAGGTATAGTATCATGTCGTCTGCAAAAAGGGATAGTTTAGCTTCTTCTTTCCCAATGGGGATCCCTTTAATGTCTTTTTCTTGCCTTATTGCCCTGGCTAAGGGTTCTAGGACTATATTGAAGAGGAGTGGAGACAGTGGGCATCCTTGCCTTGTTCCTGATTTTAGGAGAATTGGTTGTAGCTTTTCCCCATTAAGTATAATATTGGCTATTGATCTGTCATAAATGGCTTTTAATTGTTTTTAGAAATGTTCCTTCTATTCCTATTTTCTCCAGAGCTTTTAGCATGAATGAATGTTGAATTTTATCAAAGGCCTTTTCTGCATCTGTGGAGATAATCATGTGATTCTTGACCTTGGCTCTGTTGATATGTTGCATTACATTTATTGACTTACGTATGTTAAACCATCCCTGTTTCTCTGGGATGTAGCTTACCTGGTCATAGTGTATTATTTTTTATATGTGTTTCTGGATTCTGTTAGCTAGAATCTTGTTAAGGATCTTTGCATCTGTGTTCATCAAGGAAATTGGCCTGTAATTCTCCTTTTTGGGTGGGTCTTTGCCTGGTTTGGGGATGAGTGTGATATTGGCTTCGTAGAATGAGTTTGGGATAGCTCCCTCCTTCTCTGTTTCTCTGAAGAGCTTGAGGAGTATGGGTATTAGTTCTTGTTTAAAAGTCTTATAGAATTCTGCTGTGAATCCATCTGGTCCTGGGATTTTTTTTGTTGGAAGACTTGATAGCTTCCTGTATCTCATTATAGGATATTGGCTTATTTAATTGGTTAACTTCTTCTTTGCTCAGTTTGGGCAACTTGTATTTCTCTAAAAATGCATCCATTTCTGCCCGATTTTCTTCCTTTAGAGAGTATAGCTTTTGAAAGTAGTCTGTTAGAATTGTTTGGATATCTTGTGTACGTGTTGTGATGTTTCCCGTGGCATCCCTAATCCTATTAATATGGGTTTCCTCTCTTCTTTTTTAAATTAATCGAGCCAACAGGCCATCAATTTTGTTTATTTTTTCAAAGAACCAGCTTTTTGTTTGGTTTATTTTGTTTATGGTTTTCTGATTTTCTAATTGGTTAATCTCCGCTCTTAATTTGGTTATCTGGCTTCGTCTAGTAGCTTTAGGTCCCATTTTTTCTTGTTTTTCTAGCTGTTTTAATTGCAACATGAGATTATTTACTGTCTCCCTTCTCTTGATGTGGGCACTGAGGGCAATAAATTTGCCCCTCAAGACTGCTTTTGCTGTGTCCCAGAAGTTTCTTTGTGAGGTGTTTTCATTTTCATTGAGTTGTAGGAAATGCTTTATTTCTTCTCTGATCTCTTCCGTTACCCAGGCATTGTTAAGGAGTGTGCTGTTCAATTTCCATGTATTAGAGAAATTTCTGTGGTATGCTTTGTTAATGAGAGCTAGCTTGATTCCACTGTGGTCAGATAGGATACAGGGTATTATGGTGATCCCTTTGTATTTGCTTAAGTTTCTTGCATGAACTATGTTATGGTCTATTTTGGAGAAAGTTCCGTGAGCTGCTGAGAAGAATGTGTACTGTGTTGTTTTAGGGTGAAATACTCGGTAGATGTCAGTTAATTCCACTTGAAGTATGGCCTCTCTTAATTCGGTAGCTTCTTTGCCAATCCTCTGGTTGGTAGATCTGTCCTTTGGTGAGAGTGGTGTGTTAAAGTCTCCTAGTATTATCGTATTTGGATCTATTTTATTCTGTAAGTTTGAGAGCATTTGTTTGACATATCTGGGTGCACCAATATTTGGGGCATATAAGTTGATGATGGTTATATCCTCCTCTTGGATTTTTCCCTTTTTTAATATGTAGTGTCCATCCTTGTCTTTCTGTACTGATTTTAATGAAAAGTTTATTTTGTCAGATATCAGGATAGCTACACCTGCTTTCTTACTGGGGGCATTTGATTGTAGATCCTTTTCCACCCCTTCACTCTGAGTTTGTTTGTATGTTTGGCTGAGAGGTGGGTCTCCTGAAGGCAACAGATGGATGGGTCTTGTTTTCTGATCCAGTCCTCAGTTCATTTTCTTTTAATTGGCGAATTCAGCCCATTTATATTAAGAGAAAGTATAGAGAGATGCATTGTTGTCCCTGCCATTCCATTTTCCTAAGTTTTTCTTCTTTCCTTTCCTCCTGTGCTTGCTCAGTTAGACTTTGAGTAACGCATGTTTGGGGCAGGTCCCAGTTCCTGGTTGCTTTCTTCAGGTTGTGTCCCCCCTCTTAGAATTCTTTGTAATGCTGGCTTAATGTTTATGTATTCATTTAGTTTTTCTTTGCTATTAAAAGTTTTCAGTTCTCCATCGAATGTGAATGCTAGCTTTGCCAGGTATATTAATCTGGGTTGGCAGTTATTGGTTCTCAGGGCTCGTATGGTGCTTTCCCAGGCTTTTCTTGCATTCATTGTTTGTGAGGAGAGATCTGCAGTGATTCTAATTTTTTTCCCATTGTAGTATAGCTCCTTCTTCATTTTTGCTGCATCCAGGATTGTTTCCTTATTATTCAGATCTATCATTTTTACTATAATGTGTCTAGAAGTGTTTCTCTTGGGATCTTGCTTGTTGGGTGTTCGATAAGCTTCTGTGATGTAGTTAAGATGGTCGTTTTTGAGGTGGGGAAAATTTTCATTGATTATCTTGCTCTGGAATTCCTCACCTTCGTCCACTCCGATTATGCGAAGATTAAATTTCTTAGCATTATCTGCTTGCTCTTGAATTTCCCTTTGGTTTCATTTGAGTAATTTTTCCATATCTGTCACTCTTTGGTCCACTTGGTGTATTCTGTCTTCTGTATCTGACACTCTACCTTCCATTTCATTCACTGTGTTGACCGTGGCTTCTAATGTGGTTTGCATGGAGGAAATGGATCCCTTTATGGATTCAATGTTGGTTCTCAGAGTACTGATCTCGCCTCTCAATGAGGTATGCATTACCTCTAATTTGGCGTTTATCTCACTTCTTACTGAGGTTTGTGCAGCTTCTATTTTTGCATCCAACTCTTGTTTGATATCCTGTATCTCTTTTGATAGTTCATCCTTGTGCTCTTTCAATTTCTGATCAATTTCTTGCTTTATTTCTTGAGTCATTGCCTCCAGCAACCCTTGGATGTAGCTTTTGTCTTCCATTCCTGCTTTGCTCCCACTGGGGCTCTCCCCTGCGTGGCTGCTGGCTTTTGAGGTGAGCTTGCTGTCCTGGGTGGTGGTAAACCTTGTGATTTTTCTCTGTGATTTTCACATGGGGGTTCAGGAGACTGCTCTTCAATTTTGTTTTGGTGTGTCTGTCTTTGCTTGGTTGCTGATTCTGTATTGGTAGAGAGAGTCTGTGCCTGATCTGGATTCTGTTGGAAGCCTATTTCCAGCTGCTATTCTGACTTACTTAGGATTCTCAGCTCTCTGCTGTAGATTGCTGGCAATTCCCGCCTTTGGAAGGGTTGAGCAGCCTAGACTGCTTGTGTTTGCTCCTACGGGTACTGTTGTGAAGATCAGATGCTCTGGATGCACTCTCCCAAATACTGGAGTCTGCTATGGGCTCCTGATGTGTTTTTGTTTGTTTGTTTTGGGCTGGTTGTGGGCTTGAACTCTAGGTTTGCGTGCTGTCCCTCAGCTCTTCAGCTCAAGGCTGGCACCCTACCATTTGAGCCACAGCACCACTTCTGACCCTTTTTGCTTTTGTGATGCTGAGGAATCAGGTCCAGGGCCTCATACATCCAAGACTATCACTCTATTGCTGAGCCGCCTTAACAGCCTGAGCTTCTGCTTACTATCAGGTGCTGGCAGCCTGTGTTGCCCAATTCCCAGCCTAAGGTATATGGGTGGAGTTTTGGTGGGGTTTGGGCTTCTCTTGTCCTGGGCCTCCAGGTCTTTTATTGTCACAGGCGTGCTTCCCGGGGAGTGCTATTCCCTGTTTTTCTCCCCTCTGTTGAAGCGTATGCTCAGCTTTTGACTTCAGTTGGGAGGAGTTGGTTGTGTTGTTCAGGTGCCGGATCCCCGGGCCTGGTTCCGGCCCCAGCCTGGAGCGCGCTCGTTAGGCCTGTGCTGATGTGTATACCACCTAGGTTATGCAGCCTGGGGGACACAGTTCAAATTTCTTCTAGTGTTGGTTGTTCTTGACCCAGGGGCGCCGTTCCTGGCTTAGGCATTTAAGCTCCCTTCCAGGGGCACTCTTGCTCTGGCCTGGACAGCAGAGTGTGCTCCATGGGTTGGTGGAGCCCTCGAACAGTTCCCAGTTTTAGTGGGTCCTGTGGTCCAGGTGTTGGGGTAGGGAGTCTAGGTCAGGGTCTGGGGATTCCCTTCAGCTTGGTCTCCCTTGAGGGATACACTGTCCCCTGTGGGGTACTCACCCTGGAGCTGGTTGTTTCTGTGTGGTGTAGGTCTTCAGTTGTTGTTACAATCCGAGTTCAGTTGGGGTGGTTGCGAGCTGGGTTGGGTGGTGGTGGCTCTGTGTGATTCTTTTCTGTCTCTGCCTCTATCGAAGCTGTTGGATCAAAAGTGTCCACGCTCAGGCGGTTTCTTCGCGGGTTATAGAGATCTGGTGGGTCTGACGCTAGTGCCTCAGGCTACTTCTGTGCAGGTGATCTGCAGGCAACCCCCTGTGCCTCTGGGACCCGGGCCGCCCCCGCCGTGTCCTTGCGAATGCGATCTGGTGGATGGTCTGCCGACAGGTCCCTTTGTCGTGCTGCTGGTGCCGAGAGGCTTTGGCGGGATGGAGCCTCTCTGCTCTGGTGGAGAGTGAGGGGTGGGAGTGGGATCCTCGTGGAGAATCCCGGCTGGTAGGTTTCTCTGTTCCTGGCAATCCGCTGTTCTGCAAACCGGTACCTGGTGATCTAGTTCTATATTTTTATTAGAAACCTCCAACTGATCTTTATACAGTAGTTTACAGTCTTGCAAACAGTATATTAGGGTTTCTTTTTCTCCATGTCTTGCCAACATTTTTTTCTCTCGATGGTAGATTGGTAGAATCAATATTGTGAAAATGGACAGACTGGCAATAGTGGTCAAGTTTCAGTGTTATTCCTCACAGAGATAGGAAAAAGTAATCCTAAGATTCACATGGAAGCATAAAAGGTCCCAAGTAACCAAAGCAATCTTGAGAAGAACGAAAGAAAAAGAAAAAAAAAAACAATGCTAGAAGTATCACAATACCTGACTCCAAATTATATACAGAGCCAGCCATAATACTTCATGGTACTGGCACAAAAACAAACCCAAAGACCAATGAAACAGATGAGAAGACCCAGAAATGAATCCAAATACTTATAGCTATTTGAATTTTTACAAAAGAGCAAAAAAATATATCAGGGTAAAAGATAGCATCTTCAACACATGGTGCTGGGAAAACTGGATGTCCACATGTAGAACATGCAAAAACCTTTATAAAATTCTTCTTTCAATGTAAGTTAGAAAAGCTCCTCTACAGAACATATTATGCAGAAACGGCCACTAATGTGGTATGTGAAGGCTAAGTCTTACCCAGATACTATCAACAAACAGTTGAGTATTTCATTTTGAAGTGGCTTGCTACCTCAAAAACTCCCCAGTTTTCTATTTTGAGGCTACTTTTACTTTCTGGCTAAACAACAAATTGTCTCTTATGATAGAAAAATGACATAGGAAGAATGCCATTTTATTTTGTCTCATATATAATGCAAATAGTCTCCCTTCTCAAAGCTCTGTCTGATATCCAATCATTCATGGGCCCAGGAAAAGATGCAGCTAGTACAATAACAGGGAATATGTGTGATTTGGGAGCAAAGACCATACAAGACCTAGAAGATACACTGTAGAACAGTCAGCAAGCAGACTTCTATACAACGAATTTTTCAGCAGAGATAGTGGTTATTGCATAAATTTCCCTCTCAAAGCAGATGTACAACTACTGCTTAGCACTATTTTGCTTCAGAACCAGAAATCATGGCAACAGTCAGTCTATCCATCTTCCTTTGAGAAGAATAAAATCATTACTTAGGGTGTGTGTGTGTGTGTGCGCGCGCGCGCACGCACGCGCGTGCGCATGCACGGGCACCAGTACTGGCATTTGAACTCAGGATCTCACACTCCTGCTTGGCTTCTTTAATGAAGGCTGGTGTTTTACCATTTGTGTCATACTTCCATGTCTGTCCATGTAGGGGCTTTTGGATATCACAGGCATGTTTTGGATTCTGTTAAATGTCTCATGCAAGCTCAAACTTTCTTGCTTGCTCTCCTTTTCTTTTTTTCCTTCCTTCCTTCCTTCCTTCCTTCCTTCCTTCCTTCCTTCCTTCCTTCCTTCCTTCCTTCCTTCCTTCCTTTCTTTCTTTCTTTCTTTCTTTCTTTCTATCTTTCTTTCTTCCTTCCTTCCTTCCTTCCTTCCTTCCTTCCTTCCTTCCTTCCTTCCTTCCTTCCTTTCTTCCTTTCTTTCTTTCTTTCTTTCTTTCTTTCTTTCTTTCTTTCTTTCTTTCTTTCTTTCTTTCTTTCTTTCTTTCTTTCTTTCTTTCTTTCTTTCTTTCCTTCTTTCTTTCTTTCTTCTTCTTTCTTTCTTTCTTTCTTTCTTTCTTTCTTTCTTTCTTTCTGTTGTTGATCATGGGGCTTGAACTCAGGACTTGGGCATTGTCTCTGAGATTTTTCCTTCAAGGCTAGTGCTCTACCACTTTGAACCAGATGGAAACTTCCAATTTCCTAGTGGTTAATTGTAGATAAGAGTTCATAGACTTTCCTGCCCAGGCTGAATTGTGATTCTCAGAGCTCAGCCTCCTAAGTAGCTAGAATTACAAGCATAAGCCACTGGCTCCCCACTCAAGCTTCCTTTTTCATTGTTGTTCTTGTTGTTGTTTAATCAAGTCTCTTTCCAGTCTTTTTTGCCACTTTTTCCCTCAACCATTTTGTTTACATGTTATTTATTCAATTATGGTCTAATATAATCCATATACTTTTCTTGGCATATTAACAAAAAGACACAGGAACTTTGTCTCCAAGAAGCCTGTTTCATCATGGTAACAGGTTGGTAAACAATTGTGCCCCTAGTGTAAACAGCAAAATCTACAAAAGGCATACAGCCTCAGCTCTGCTCACTTTGCTTGGTGCTATGTTCTGCTTCTGGTCATTTAGGTATTTATTTTGTACCAAAGCAAAGATGCTACAATCTCTTTATAAATTATCCGTCACTGAATGCTATGCAGGGCTTCTCATCTAGAATCAATGAATCAACAAAATGAAGTAAAATATTTTAATATTTGCTATGATTTTAAGTATTTTTAAAGTATAAGAATTCGTTTGTAAAGCCTTTTAAGTCATGTATTACAAAAATTTCACCCAAAAATCGTATAATGAGCCCCATGTAGACTATGCACAATTACAATAGTCATAAATAGGCTTTGATTCTTGTTTCATATATAGTCACCAATATTTTCTTTTTTATAGAAAAAAGGTGCTAGCACATTTTAAAGCAATTTCCAAGCATTATATCATTCCTCCCATAAAATTTTATACCTTTGTAAGACACGACCTAATCACATCCAACACAATTAACAGTAATTTCTTAGTCTCATCTAATATTTTCTCTATGTGAACGTGCTTTAATTCTTTCAAATAAATTATTTGGGAGGGGTCCGTTCGTGGGGCCTGAACTCTGGGCCTGGGCGCTGTCCCTCAGCTCTTCAGATCAAGGCTAACGCTCTATCACTTAGGCCACAGCACCATTTCCAGCTTTTTTCTTTTTGTTTATGTGGTGCTGAGGAATCGAACCCAGGGCCTCATGCATGCAAGGCAAGCGCTCTACCACTGAGCCACCTTCCCAGCCCTCAAATAAATTTTTTATCCATTGACAAAGACCAAAACAATGAACAATGTTTTATTATTTTTATGTTTTTATTTTCTTGTAAAGGCACCGTACAAAGGGGTTAGAGTTACATAAGGCAATGAGTACATTTCTTGTACAACATTGTTCCCCCCTCCCTCCTTTTTCTCACACTTTCCTTCCACCCTCCTACTCCTCCCCATGAAGTTGTAGAGTTCATTTCCAATATAGTGTCCTGTGAGTATCACTATTGCATTGGTTCACCCTTTGTCCTTGTTTCACCATTTTGTTACTCCCCTCTCTTCCCCAAATCAGATAAACATTTATATGAGGACTGGGAAGATGGCTCAGTGATAGAGCGCTTGCCTTGCATGCATGAGGCCCTGGGTTCAATTCCTTAGCACCACACAAACATAAAGAAAAAAGCCTGAAGTGGTGCTGTGGCTCAAGTGGTAGAGCACTAGCCTTGAGCTGAAGAGCTGAGGGACAGCACTGAGGCCCAGAGTTCAGGTCCCACTACCGGACCCCAAAAAAAGAAAAAAAAAACACATGTATGATATATAAGATATATATATATGCCATATATATTATATATTTATATATAATATAATATATATATTATATATATGATGCAGGTGCAGGGTATCAGAATCAAAAACAGTGACTACTCGGGATAAACCAAAGAGAAAAAGAAAAATAAAATAAATATAAAGAAAGAACTTGATACAGTACATTGACAACAATAAGGTCAACAACAAAAAATGACCTCTTTTTTCATATTTTGGAGTTCATTTCAGTTATGATAATTTTGTGTTCATATGTACATAGCTATTGAACTATTGTGATATGCTGCTAGGACTAACCTAGACATATACTAATTGTTACAAATAAGAGAACCCATAGAGCCTAGGTTTCTTTGGGTATGGCTTACTTCACTTAATATGATTATTTCCAAGTTTTTCCATTTCCTTATGAATAGGGTGATAGCATTATTTCTAATGGAAGCATAGAATTCCATCGTGTATACATACCATATTTTCTTGATACATTCATCTATTGAGGGGCATCTGGGTTGGTTCCATATCTTAGTTATGGAAAATAATGCTGTCATGAACATAGTTGTGCTGATAGCTTTAGAGTGGTCTTGTTTCTGATCAATTGGATAAATGCCCAGGAGTGGGATTGCTGGGTCATAAGGGAGCTCTATGTGGAGTCTTTTGAGGAACCTCTATACGGTTTTCCAGAGTGTGTGAACAAGTTTGCATTCCCACCAACAGTGTAGTAGCATTCCCCTTTAGCCACATCCCTGCCAGCATCTACTATTATTTGTTTTCTTGACAATGGCCATTCTAACTGGGGTGAGGTAGAATTTGCATATCTTTTATGAAGAGATGTTGAGCATCTCTTCATGTGGCTACTGGCTATTCTTATTCCCTCTCCAGAGAAGTCTTTTTAATTTTTTGGCCCACTTATTAATGGGGTGGTTGTTTCTTTGAGGCTTTTTTGCTGGGGAGTTTAATTTTTTGAGCTCTATGTACATTTTTTTGAAATAAGGCAATTGTCTGTTATATAGCTAGTGAAGATCTTTTGCCAATCTGTGGGTTTTCTATTTATCTTGCTAGCTATGTTCTTTGCTGTGCAGAAGCTCTGCAGCTTAATGTGATCCCATTCATCCAGCCTTTCTTTGATTTGTTGTGTTTCTGAATCTTTTATTAGGAAGTTTTTCCTGTGCCAATGAGCCCTAGTGTATCCCTGCTGGGTCTTTGATCCATTTGGAGTTGATTCTGGTACAGGGTGATATATAAGGATCTAACCTCAGTTTTCTACATGTGTATAGCCAGTTCTTCCAGCACCATTTTTTGAGGAGGCTGTCTTTCTTCCATCTGATAATTTTGGTTCCCTTATCAAAGATTAGGTGGCCATAGTTCTGTAGTATCATGTCTGTGTCTTCAGTTCTAGTCCATTGGTCCTCAGGCCTGTTCCTGTGCCAGTACCAATCTCTTTTTATAACTACAGCTTTATAATAGTGTTTGAAGTTTGGTACTGATATTCCTCCAGCACTTTTGTTTCTGCTAAGGATTGTTTTTGCTATTTGGGGTCTTCTATTATTTCATATGAACTTTTGGATTGCTTCTTCAATTCCATTAAAGTATATTGTTGGGGTATTGATGAGTACTGCATTGAATCTGTGGATAGCTTTGGGCACTATTGCCATTTTCATGATGTTGATTCTCCCAATCCAGGAGCATGGGAGGTTTTTTTCCACGTCCTTAAATCTGCTTTAATTTCCTTTTATAGGTTTCTAAAGTTTTCATCATAGAGGTCCTTCACCTCTTTGATTAAATTTATTCCTAGGTTGTTTGTTGGCTTTTTTGAGGCTATTACAATAGGAGTTGCTTTCTTTATTTCAACCTTACTGTTCTTATTGTTGGCATTCAGAACAGCTACTTTATGGGTTAATTTTATACCCATTTACTTTACCAAAGTTTCTGATCTGCTCAAGTAACTTGGGAGAGGAGTCTATGGGGTTCTTTAAATATAGGATCATGTCATCTGCAAAGCCTAAGAGTTTTTACTTCTTGTTTCCCTATTTGGATCCCTTTTATGTCTCTCTCCTGCCTTATTGCTCTGGCTAGGAATTCCAATACAATATTGAGGAGGAGTGGGGAGAGTTGACATCCTTGTCTAGTTCCTGGTTTTAGAGGAAATGTTTTTAACTCTTTCACTGTAGGTTTGCTGGCTGTAGGTTTGCCATATATACCCTTTAATAATTTGAGGAATGTTTCATGGATTCCTACTTTCTCCAGAGCTTTAATCATAAAGTGATGTTAGATCTTGTCAAAATGCCTTTTCTGCATCTATTGTAATGATCATATGGTTCTTGTCTTTGCTCCTATTGTTGCGTTGAATTAAATTACTTGACTCGGATGTATTGAATCAGCTTGGCATCACTGGCATGAATCATGTTTAGTCCTATATAGTGTATGAACTTTTTTATTAGACATTGAAGTTAGTTGGCCAGAATTTTAGTGAGAAGCTTTGCATCAATATTCATCAAAGAAATGGGCCTATAGTTTTCTTTTTTGATGGGTACCTATCTGGTTTTGGGATGAGGATTATGCTGGCCTCAGAGAACAAGTTTGGTTGTGATCTTCTGCTTTCAATTTCATTGAAGAGTTTAAAGAGCATTAGAATGAGTTCTCCTTTAAAGCTTTATAGAATTTAGCTGTGAATCCATTTGGTCCTGGGCTTTTCTTAGGTGGGAGGTCTTTTACTGCCATTTCTATTTCAAGACTTGATATGGATCTATTTAGTTTGCTTAGACCTTCTTGGTTCAGTTTGGGCATATCAATATTTGCTAGAATTTCTTCCATTTCTTCTTTATTCTCAAATTTGTCAGAATTCAGGGAATAATTTCAATATTTCTGAATTTGTACAGATTTTCTTTGTGTCCTAAAATGTGGCCTATTTTGGAAAATGTTCCATGTGCTGCTGAGAAGGACATGTATTCTAATGCTGCTGGATGAAATATTCTATAGATGTCTGTTAAGTCTATTTGGTATATAGAATTGTTTAGAGCTGAGGTTTCTCTGTTAAGTTTTTACCAGGTTGATCTATCAATGTCTTTGCATCTATGTGTGATTTTAGGGAAAGCAATGTTTCTTAGATAAATTTGGGTCCTCTAGTATTTGAGGTATAGAAATTGTGAATTGTTGTATCCTCCAGTAGGAGAGATCCCTTTATTAGTATTTATTGTCCTTCTTTATCTCTTCTCACTAATTTTAATTTGAAGTCTATTTTATTAGGATTGCAACTGTGGCCTGCTTATAGGGGCTGTTTGCTTGGTAAGATTTTATTCCAGCCTTTCACTTTCAGGATATGTTTGCTTTTGTGGGCAAGATGTCTCTTGAAAACAGCAGATAGATGTATCCTGCATTTTGATCCAACTAGACAATCTGTGTTGTTTAATTGAAGAGTTAAGCCCATTAATAGTGACAGTTAGGAGTGAGAGGTGTTTGGTAGTTCTTTCCATGTTACCCACCTTCTTAGGGACTGTGCCTCCTGAGTTTTTCCTATGACTATCTGATTCTCTGTTAGGGGCCGTTTCTCTGCTTTTATCATGTTCTTGTTAGTTTTCTATGTGTAGGACATTTTTAAGTATCTTTTAATCCTGGTTTGGTGGAGATTAATTGTTGCAATTTTTCTTTGCTGTAGAAGATTTTATTTGTCCCTCTGTTTTAAAGGAGAACTTAGCTGGGTACACTATTTTTGGTTGATAGTTGTTTGTCTTTAGTGCCTGGCATACTTCATTCCAGGCTCTTCTTGCTTTCATGTTGAGAAATCTGTAGTTATTCTGATTGGTTTTCCTTTATAGGTGACTTATCTTTTCTCCCTGACAGCTTTCCTTAAAGCTTGGTCTCTGTATATCTTGCGTGGATTACAATGTGAAGATGGGATGTGCTGTTCTTGTCGGGTCTATTTGTGGTTCTAAAGTCTTCTTGTATCTGAATGGGCCTATCCTTTTGGATGTTTTGGAAGGTCTCTGCTAGGATTCTGTTAAATAAATTTCCTAGTCCTTTAGCTTCTGTCTCTAGACCCTCCTCTACACCCATTAGCTTTAAATTAGGCCTTCTGATGATGTCCTCTATCTATTGAATAGATCTATCATATTTCCTGGATTTGTTTTGAATAATTGTCTGTTCTTTCTGTATGAGGTCCAGGCTATCTTCAATTCCAGAGATTCAATCTTCTGTATCATCTAGCTTACTGTCAAGACTTTCTATTTATTTATTTCCTTTCCTTCTATTTAGTCAGTTTTGAAGGCTTCAATTTTTTGTTGGAAGATTTGTTTTAGGACTTGTATGGACATCTTTACTTCCTTGATTTGGTACTCAGTGTTCAACCTCAAATCCTTTAGTTGAGTGGCTATACTCTCATTGGACTCCCTTTCCTTCTGTTGGAATGTATTTAGCTTTCTGTTTGTGGATTCCATGAATTTCTCTACTAATCTTTGGTTAGCCTCATCACACTCATATATAGCCTTATTCAGGCTTTCAATTTTTTTTTATTCAGCATGTTTACCAGTAGTGTTTCTAGAACATTTGGAGAACTATCCTTTGGGTGTTTCATTAACTGTTCTGTTGCGTGTTTGACTGGAGTGGGAGTTGAGATTCCTTGACTTGCCATTTTTCTTGTGTTTCTATGGCTTGTTCTGTCCACTTGGGAATGAAAGCAAATCCAATTCCACACTGGAACAAAATTTTAAGGCAAGGACCAATCCAGAGCCCTGTAGTTGCACAGACTTTGGAGGTCTACAGTGAATGTTAGTTATTTTCACTCTATCTTTCCTTTTTTAGGAATAAGAGTATATACAATTTCACACTAGAACACAATTTTAAGGCAAGCACCAACCCTAAGCTCTGTAGTTGTACAGACTTTGTAGATTCACAAAGATAGGTATTTTCACACTCTCTCTTTTTTTTGGATTCGAAAGTATATCCAATTCCACACCAGAACACAATTTTAAGACAAACATCATCCCAGAGCCCTGTAGTTGCATAAACTTTGGAGGTTCACAATCAGAGGTAGGTATTTTCACTCTATCTACACTTTTTTGATATGTAAGTAGGTTTATTACCACCATTGAGCACAGTTTTAAGATAAAATATAACTCTGGGCCATGTATTTGCACCAATTTTAGCGGTTCAAAATCATAAACAGATGCTCCTCTATGTATCTGCTTTTCTTTGTCAAAGGAGGGATATTGTGTTTCAGAAGCAGGGATATATAATTGTAGTCTGTGAACAATTCTATTATGAGACTTAAAGCTATTTGGACCAAAAGGATAATACCATGAGCCACTTTGACACAGTTATACTGACTATAGATACCATCTAGCTCAATGACACAAACATAGGGATCAACACAGAAAAGAAAATAAAGAGGGAGTGAATGACCAGAAATAATGCAAATGGTTGAGGTGAAACTAAAGGAAAGATTAAGAGATGTAATGAAAAATAAGAGGAGAAAATCAGAGTAGAGGCATGTAGAGAAGGAAAGGAACAGAAGAAAAAATTAAGACCCAAATTCGCAGAAAGAAAAAGAAAAGAAAAGAATATATATGTGAAATAGAGATAAAAAAGTTTTAAAAATTGTGTACATATAAAATAATAATACTAAAGTTAAAAATACTAAGATTGTGCAATAGAGAGTTGGGTAATCGACAAGTGTTAAGTATACACACAATTAAGGAGGCAGCCTGGTAATCCCCACAGGCTGTGTATCTGGGAATGAACAAAACAGCAATGAGGAAGAAAAAAAATGGGGAATAGAAAAAGGAAGAAAAAAAAACAACAAAGAGAGAAGAAGTAAAAAATAACAATAGTAAAAAATAGAAAAATAAATAAATAACAGTTAGGAAAAAATCTATTTATTTGGAGCATCTTGTGTCTCCCCTATGTCTGCTTTCCATTCTCTTGATGGCACTTTTGGCTTTCCTCAGTTTTCTTTGTAGCTTGGTTTGGTTTCTCAAATCAGCTTGAGTGGTCAGAAAAAAAGTTCTGCTTTACAAGCTTAGGGTCTTTGTGTCCTTCTTCCCAGACTAATTTAGTGGTAACATGATCTGCTTTGTGTGCGATGCAGGGAGGAGGTGGCTGGTTTCTGTAGTCTGTTGTTGCTCAGAGTTAGCTTGATTGTGGGTGGGGTTTTGGCATGTCTGGGATCAGTGGCTTTTCCCAAAGGGGCTAGTCCCTTTTTGGCTGGCCTCTTTGGCAAGCCCCTTTTTGGTCAGCCTCTCTTTTAGCTGCTCTCAGCTTTTATAGCCTGTCCAGTTTTGTATTTTTTTAAGTTGATTTTTCAATCAGTGAAAGTTTAAATACTCTTGGTTTTTTAATTCCTGTATATAGCTAAGCTGCAGATTTGGCTGCAGTCTGAATGGAATTTCTTTGCTCCCTGTTGAGGAGCCAGGCTGCCTCTCTGGATGTACCAGGTAGAGAAAGTTGCCCTGCTCGGTGTGAAGTTCCCATCTTCTGGGTGGGACAGCTTTTCCCTTTGTAGAGCTGACTCTCATATGTCTGATTCCTTTGCCCTGTTGAAAAATGGTACCGTAGTCGCTGCTTCTCTAGCCTAAGTTATCCTAGCTGCTCTGGTAGAGTCTGTGCTAGTATCAAAGATGGCATTCTTCTCAAGTGGCTGGAAGAGGGCGACCTCTGTGGGTAGGAGTGGGGAGTTTCTTTTGTGGCTTACTCAGATTTTCCCTTGGTCTTTCTTTCCATCCACGATCTGAATCTGTCAATGGCCAGCAGGATGTGGATTTCCGATCCTAGTTATCCAGTTCACGCTGGATGTGAGTGAAAACCTTCAGGCTCTGGCACCTTTGTTCCTGCTACTATCACGCCTGATGCCACTGCCAGTACCATGTGCTCAAATCTGTCTTCTTAGGCAGACTGCCTGAATTTTTTCTCTCTGGGCAGAATCTCTGTACTATTACAGGTCACATCGTGTGATGTTCCAGCCTTGGTCTTTTTGCTATACTGAAAAATTGGTTTCTTGGATAAAGCTCAGTTAGACCCCAGCTACACCTCTGCTATCTTCTTCTGTTCTCCTGGACAATGTTTTAAAGTTTCTCCTAGTGTATTTGGCTCATTTACCCTTACTAATATTCATTTTGTGGGGAAAACCTGTATAATCTGCTACCTTCTGGCTTATTCTTTTTATGTAAATTAGCATATTATTTTCTCTATTCATTAAATTATAGGGTTTATATCTATAGGCTTATTAGATTAGTCCCTTTTTCAATAATATCTCAATTCAGAATGTCTGTAGCTTCACATAATGTGACACAAAATATTTTTTCTACATTTAGTGATATTAAGATTAATTAGAGGTCTTAGGTGATGTCAGTCCAGATCCATTCATTGTAATTTTCCATTAACCATTCACCTAATGATTTCAGTAGCCACTGCTGATTGTTACCGAGATTCATTCTTTCATTAGGTACTGCAATATTGTGATTTCTAATTGTATCATATGTCTGCATGCATTTACTGTGATTCTTTTATTGAAGGATACACTTCCTTCAATAGCTATTTAGATTTCCTTAGATAGTGAGTACACACAAAAGGGGAATGTTTCATCCTTTACCTTTACTTATCAGTTTTCAGAACAGTTAGTGTGTGTCCTATTTTGCTTTTATGCCAGGTTTCCAGGTTTCCATGGTTCATTTTTCATCTCCATGGAGCACTCCTTTATATTACATAGATTCCTTACCACAGAATCCAAAAGGAACATTCTCTTAAGTCTCAACTTTCCTTGGGTCCAGAAACTCATGCTACTCCTAAAAATTCTCCTACTTTGGGTAAGTTAGGAATGAAAATAAATTATTCTGGGTTTCTCAGCCCATGAAAATTAAATATAAGACACTGGTTACAAATGCAATATGAGGGATAAAGGAGTAAAAAGGAGATTAGTAACTCCAAGAAGGCTAGACTGAAGGATAAAAAGGGGGAAGAACATACTTACTATACCATAGTATAGTAAGTATCTGGAGTATCTGCTGCCACCAGATGCCTCTTGGAGCCAGTGTTGTTGCTGTCATCATTGCAAGAAGCCTGAAGCTCAAACTTCCATGCATGCTGCAGAGACTCCATAGACTCTCAGTGCTCTTATTCAGGAGTCCTGTTGCTGGGATAGTAGTGCACTTAAAGTCTTTGCAGCCAGAAATGTGCTTTTGGAGGAATCCAAAAGCCTGCATATTCCTGTGCAGTTGTCACTGTTCAAAAACCTAAGCCTAAAAAACCACCACCACAAACCTAAAAAAGGAAGAACATGACATCTCTTCCTCCCTCCTCTGTCTAGAACAACTGTACTGGCAGGGGAGTCTGTAAAATGTAGTTTTCAGAATTGTATCACTTGTAATATCAGTGAAGCATGAAAGAACAGAATGAGGCTGATGACAGACATATTAATGACCACATATGCATCTCAGCAAATCTGTGATAGGAAATAAAATCAGTTCCTCTATGTTTTTAGTAAAATACAGTATCTTCAGCTGCAGATTTTTAATAAATCCTAGAATTCTCCATGTTTATTAATCCATAAATAGGAAGTTTAGTGTCAGTCCTTAGTGTTTGCTTTCTAGTATTTTTTTTTATTCAGCCCCTGTCTACCTCATGAGACTTCCTCCAGACTTCATCCAATAGACTTGCCTCCTCCAGACTTCATCTAAGGACTCACACCCACCAAGTGACAGTTGCTGCCTGCTGCCTTCTCCCAGAGGAGACCACATCTCAGCCTTTTACCCCTAATGTCGATACCCCTTGCTAGCAGGAAGTAGCCAGAGAGACTCTTTGCCCTTTTTCATAATTATCAAAAGGCTAGAATGTAAGATCTGCATAGGGACATCTCCCTAATTCTTGACTAAATTTCTGCCCAGTATCTGTTACCTAGGTAACTGGCAGACCTGGAAGCAGTCACTTTCCCTTCCTGCTGGGTCACATCCTGGGCCACCTCTGGTCACATGCCTCCCATCTGACCTTAGGAGGGTCCCAGACCCTGAGGTCAAGTCCAGATCCAGTGTGGCCACATATTTCCCCACCTGGCCAGACTTCTTTCTGTCCCTGGCCTAGATAAGTCCTGACCAAGGAGTGGGTCACCCCCTTTTCTTATTAGCCATGCCTCTCCATCATGCATGGCTTGGGCAGCAGTTTGGTAAATAAACTTCTTCTCTTGCCTGAATAGCATGTGGTGTTCTCTTCATCGGTTACCTAAGGAAACCTACCTATTTAATATACCTTACACTTGGTAGTCTAATAATCAAATGAAAGCTATAATTAATTCAAGAATTTCAGCTAAAAAAAAGAATTTCAGCTAGACCATTAGTTCCAGAGCAATGATATAATCATTTTAAATATTTAAGTATCACTAGACTAGTTTGGAGATCAAATTCTCCAGGCAACAAAAGAAACCCAAACTTTGGTCTCTACTGGAAGCTTCATATCCACAAAGTAATATGGGCACCAGCTGTAAAGAGAACACTTTCTTCACCACTCACACATAGGATTTCTCTAAAGTGACATTTTTAAAATCAGAAACCAAATTGGATCCTTTCTAAATACTCACTATTCTTACTGCAACCAATCAGCAAACATGAGGGAAGGCCTACAGACACCCCAGATTCCCCAAGTTGTCCTGGCTATCCATAGACAAACCAGGAAAACCCTTTGTCTTGGACAAATATGCCATGAGAGTGGGTTTGTTTTTACTTTGTTTCCTCAAATAATACCATAGATCTCCAATTTTTCTCTAATTAAATCTAACCTTTTATCTTAGAAATGTTTTCTAAATGCATGGTAAAATTTGTATATTATAAATGTAAATACTTAAATGTAAATGTATATTTTAAAATTTCATTTAAAGTTGATATATAATAATCACTTATGAGATACATTATGATAATTAAACACACAGCTAGAAGAAGCATAAGTTTTTGTTTTGTTTTATTTTATTGAAGTCAAACTCATTACCATCCAGATTCTCCCTCTGAAGTCTGGGATTACAAGTGTGTGCTAGAATGCCCAGTTGATAGTTCTTAAACAGAAATTTAACAATAGAATCTGGAGCCTGTGCTTATAAAATGTATTTACTCTGCAATTATTATATCAACATTTCTGCTGAACATGTTTAGTTCTCTTGTCATAATCTATTTTTAAAGGTTACCATGTGTGGAGTATGATTACTTTTAAACTGTGTCTATTTATTTGAAATGGGATCTTTTAATATGATGAAAACTACAAGATATAAAAATATTCTTAGATGCCAGGAGCTGGTGCCTTACACCTGTAATCCAAGCTATCCAGGAAGCTGAGATCAGAGCACTGAAGTTTGAAGCCAGTCCAGGCAGGAAAGTCTGTGTGACTCTTATCTTTAAGCAAAAAGCAAGCAATGGAGCTGTGGCTCAGATAGTAGAGTACACAGTACTCTACTTAGTAAAGAAAAATCTCAGGCACAGTGCTCAGGCCCTGGGTTCAAGGCCCATTACTGGTACAAAAGAAAATTTGAGTCGTGACAAGTCTCCTTCCTACCCGTGCAGGAGCTTATGTTCTGTATATCTTGGAGATAAGTTCATATCAGTATATAAATATAAGTCAATCACCCATGCATTAGAGACATATTTAGAGTTGAAATTACTGAATCAAAAATTATATAATTTGTCGAGGCTGGGAAGGTAGCTTGGTGGTAGAGTGCTTGCCTTGCATGCTCAGCACCACATAAGCAAAAAGAAAAAAAAGCCGGAAGTGGCGCTGTGGCTCAAGTGGTAGAGCGCTAGCCTTGAGCTAAAGAGCTGAGGGACAGTGCACAGGCCCAGAGTTCAGGCCCAACGACTGGCTCCCGCTCCCCCCAAAATTATATCTTTTGGAATGCGGATGGCTAAAGAGTATGGTATAGGTTAATTTACACCTATATCAGCAGCATTTGAAGGTATCTGTTTTCTTACATTCTAATCTTCATATTATGTTACCAAACATATAACATAAGTTATATCATATTTAAATTAATTAAATTATATCACATATAGTAAATGTAAGATAATATAGGATAATATGCTATAGTATAGTTTATCATGGCATCTGTTGTTGTTAGAGTCCTTGATTTTTGCCATTCTAACTGGAGTGAGGTGGTATCTCAATGTTGTTTTGATTTGCATTTCTTTTATGGCTAGGGATGTTGAGCATTTCTTCATGTGTCTATTGGCCATACTTCTTTCTTCTTCAGAGAAGTTTCTCTTTAAGTCTTTAACCCACTTATTTATTGGGTAGTTGTTTCTTTGAGGATTTGTTGATGGGGGATTTGATTTTTTGAGTTCCAAGTATATTTTAGATATGAGACCCTAGTCTGTTGTAGGCTAGTGAAGATGTTCTCCCAATCCGTGGGCTTTCTATTGATCTTGCTAGCTATGTCCTTTGCCTTGCAGAAACTCTGCAACTTCATGCAATCCCATTTGTCCAACCTTTCTTTGATTTGTTGTGTTTCCGGGTCTCTATACAGAAAATTTCGGCCTCCAGCAAGGAGACCTAGGGTTTCTCCTATTCCATCCTGTAATGTTTTCAGAGTGTCTGCTTTGACTTCGAGGTCTTTGATCCTTTTGGAGTTGATTCTGGTGCAGGGTGATATATAAGGATCTAGCTTAAGTTTTCTACATGTAGTTAACCAATTTTGCCAGCACCATTTACTGAAGAGGCTGTCTTTCTTCCATTCTATTGTTTTAGCTTCCTTATCGAAGATTAGATGGCTATAGGTCTGTAGGTTCATTTCTGGGATTTGAATTCTATTCCACTGGTCCTAAGGTCTTTTCTTATGCCAATACCAAGCTGTTTTGATTACTATGGCTTTATAGTAGAGTTTGAAATTTGGTATTGATATTCCTCCAGCAGTGTTCTTTCCGTTGAGGAGCGTTTTTGCTATTCGGGGTCTTTTATTGTTCCATATGAATTTTTGGATTGCCTCTTCTATTTCCTTGAAGAATGAGGTTGGAATTTTGATAGGTATTGCGTTGAATTTGTAGATAGCCTTGGGAAGTATTGCCATTTTCACAATGTTAATCTTGCCAATCCAGGAGCATGGGAGGTTTTGCCATTTTTAAAGTTCTGTGTTGATTTCCTTTTTCAAGATTTTAAAGTTTTCATCATAGAGGTCCTTCACTTCTTTAGTTAACTTAATTCCTAGGTATTTTATTTTTTGTGGGGCTATTACAAATGGAGTTGCTTTCCTAATTTCAGCCACACTTTTCTCATTGTTGGCATACAGAAAAGCCATTGATTTTTGGGGGTTAATTTTATAACATGCTACTTTGCCAAAGTTTTGAATCAGTTTGAGTATTTTGGGAGTGGAGTCTATGGGATTCTTTAAGTACAAGATCATGTCATCTGCAAAGAGGGAGAGTTTTATTTCTTCTTTCCCTTTAGGTCTGCATCTTGTCTTATTGCTGTAGCTAGGCATTCTAATACTAGATTGAAGAGAAGTGGAGAGAGTGGACATCCTTGTCTTGTTCCTGAGTTAAGAGGAAATGGCTTTAGTTTTTCACCATTAAGTATAATGCTGGCTGTAGGTTTGACATATACAGCCTTTATTGTATTGAGGAATGTTCCATGGATTCCTAATTTTTCCAAAACCTTCATCATAAAGGGGTGTTGGATCTTGTCGAATGCTTTTTCTGCATCTATTGAGATAACCATGTGGTTCTTATTCTTGCTCCTGTTGATGTGATGAATAATATTAATTGATTTGCGTATATTGAACCAGCTTTGCATCCCTGAAATGAATCCTATTTGATCGTGGTGTGTGATTTTTTGGATGAATTGTTGAAGTCGATTGGCCAAAATTTTGTTGAGAAGTTTTGCATCAATGTTCATCAAAGAAATGGGTCTATAGTTCTCTTTCTTTGATGAGTCCCTGCCTGGTTTTGGGATGAGGGTTATGATGGCTTCATAGAATGTGTTGGGTAGTGAGCTTTCTCTTTCAATTTCATTGAAGAGTTGGAGGAGTATTGGTGTGAGCTCTACTTTGAAGGCCTTGTAGAATTATGCTGTTAAACCATCTGGTCCTGGACTTTTCTTAGCTGGGAGGTCTCTTATTGATGTTTCTATTTCAATTCTTGATATGGGCCTGTTAAGATGGTTTAATTCATCTTGGTTTAGTTTTGGCATGTCAATATTTGCTAGGAAAAGGTCCATTTCTGTCATGTTCTCAAACTTAGCATAAAGTTTTGAGAAGTATTCCCTTATAATGTTCTGAATCTTGGTTGTTTCCGTGGTGATGTTTCCATTCTCATCTCTGAGTTCATTTATTTGGGTGTGTTCTTTTCTTTTTCTGATAAGATTTGCTAAGGGTCTGTCAATTTTGTTAATTTTTTTGAAGAACCAACTCTTAGTTTTGTTGATTCTTTCTATAGTTTTTTTTTTGGATTCTAATTCATTTAATTCTGATTTAATTTTGATTATTTCTTTCCGTCTACTGGATTGGGGTTTATCTTGTTGCTCTTTTTCAAGGAGGTTTAGGTGTGTCATTAAATAGCTAGTTTCAGATCTCTCCAATTTGTTGATGTAGGAGCTCAGAGCTATAAACTTGCCTCTGAGTACTGCCTTTGCTCTGTCCCAGAGGAGCTGGTAATTTGTGTGTTCATTTTGGTTGAATAGCATGAACATTTGAATTTCCTTTCTAATCTCGTCCATGACCCACTCGTGATTCAGCAGTGTATTGTTCAGCCTCCATGTGATACCGGACTTTCTTTGGTGGCTTTTGGTGTTGAGTTCTAATTTTATTCCCTTGTGGTCAGAGAGAATGCAAGGTATAACTTCAATGTTTCTGAATTTAGACAAGTTTGCTTTGTGGCCTAAAATGTGGTCTATTTTAGAAAATGTTCCATGTGCTGCTGAGATAAACGTGTATTCTGATGCTGCTGGGTGAAATGTTCGGTAGATGTCTGTTAAATCTAGTTGATCTATGCAGCTGTTTAGATCTGCGGTTTCTCTGTTGAGTTTTTGTGAGTTGATCTATCTAGTGAGGAGAGTGGCATGTTCAAATCCCCAACAATTAATGTCTTTGGATTTATATGGGATTTGAGGGAAAGTAGTGTTTCTTGGATAAATTTGGGTGCTCCATTGTTTGGCGAATAGATATTTAGAATTGTAATATCCTCCTGAAGGAGAAATCCCTTCATTAGTATGTAGCGACCTTCTTTATCTCTTCTTACGAATTTTAATTTGAAGTCTATTTTATCTGATATTAGGATTGCAACTCCCGCCTGTTTATGGGGGCCGTTTGCTTGGTAGATTTTGTTCCAGCCTTTAACATTGAAAATGTGTTTGCTTTTATGGGCAAGATGTGACTCCTGAAGGCAGCAGATAGAAGGGTTTTGTTTTTTAATCCAACTAGACAGTTTATGTCGCTTAATTGGAGAGTTAAGTCCGTTAACGTTAAGAGATAGGACTGAGAGGTATTTGGGAGTTCCTGCCATGTTATCCACCTTCTTGGGGGCTGCGAAAACTGGGTTCTTCCTATGGTTCTTGGATTCTCAGTTTTGGTGCAGTTTCGTGTCTTTATTGTGGTCTTGTTGGTTTTCTATGTGTAGGACATCTTTAAGAATCTTTTGTAGGGCTGGTTTCTTTGCTATGGAAGTTTTTTATTTGGCCTTCAGTTATGAAGGAGAGTTTAGCTGGGTACAGTATTCTTGGTTGATAGTTGTTTGTTTTTAGGGCATGGCATACATCATTCCAGGCTCTTCTTGCTTTGATTGTCTCTGCTGATTAATCTGAGGTGATTCTAATTGGTTTCCCTTTATAGGTGATTAATCTTTTCCCCTTGACAGCTTTAAGGATCTTTTCCTTGGTCTGTGTTGATCCTGTGTGGATTATAATGTGATGGTGGGATGTCCTATTTTGGTCTGGTCTATTTGTGGTTCTAAAAGTTTCTTGTATCTGAATAAGCCTATCTTTTTGTATGTTTGGGAAGTTCTCTTCTAGGATCCTGTTAAACAAATTTCCTAGACCATTAACTTCTGTTTCTAGGTGCTCCTCTACATCCATTATCCTTAGATTAGGTCTTCTGATGGTGTTTTCCAAGTGTTGGATAGATCTATCATATTTCTTGGACTTGTCTTGGATGGTTCTATGTTCTTTCTCTATAATATCTAGGCTGTCTTCAATCCCTGAGATTCGATCTTCTGCATGGTCTAACCTGCTGTCAAGACTTTCTACTTTGTTTTTAATCTCTTTTCCTTGTAATTGGTCAGTTTTGATGGCTTTGAATTCTTTGTTGAAGCTTTGTTTTAGATCTTGTATGAACTTCTTTACTTCCTTAATTTGGTGTTCACTGTTTATTCTCAATTCACTTAGTTGATTGGTTATGGTTTCCTTGGACTCCCATTCCTTCTGTTGG